>NC_089802.1:52485196-52690196 GCF_029633855.1 Hoplias malabaricus | reverse complement strand
AGCTAATTTGGCACAGGTACTTCAGAAGATTTCGATATATGTGTAATTTTGTCACAGCATACTGCAAAAATGTATTCTCTTTCCATTTCAGCTTGGACTGATTCTGAAGCTGAGGGGAATTTTATCTACACTAGACTTGTCCAAGAGCTTAACATTTCAAAGCTTCTCTTTGGATTGGTGCTTTGTCATTAGTTTCTTTAAAATCATGGATGTCTGGAACCATGAATGTCACAAACCTAACACTAGGTTAGCCAAGTCCTGGGCTTACTAATTTACTAAATGAGCTCTTCAGAGCCTCACCTTATCATAAAGTCAAATCAAATTCTATAATCAACCTTGTCTTTCAGAGATATCAAAAACATCCACATACTTATATTGTCATGATTTATTTGTGAATACTACACACTGTACTGTCAGTATGTAATTAGCTGTATAGTCCTAATTATTCAGTCACAGTTATACACATATTGAACCATAGTTAGATGATAAATACCCTGTCTTAACTCTAGGTATTTAATTTTCATTTTCTATTTGCCAGTGTTAAAAAAAAAAAAGCCCTGCTCACCTCTCGCTATGAAAAAGAAATATTTGAGGAACACAACTGGAAGAAAAGTGTTCATGGACAGTGTACTAGTCAAAATTTCCCCATCAAAATCATACTGAACAATCCAGGACTGGCAAGATTCTGTAAATCCAAAATAGCTGGAACAAATATGTGAGAACATTCCAGAGATTTCTGAATGATGACCACAAAAAGGTCACGCTGTAGCAGTGTGTGGGTTTGTAAAGTTTCTGTAGCTGGACTGTAAATATCTAAAATCTAAACATCTAAATCTGTTTTTATGCTGTTTTATGATGACAGCTCTGTAATCTGCTGTGTAAACAGCAAGAATTTAGTAACGGACTCTGCAAAATAGGTTATTTCGTCCATCAAGCTGGGAAATTCACCCATTCTATTTGAGACACATTATACTGTGTAAGTTCCTTCCAATATTGAGACACTGCTTGCTCACAACCTCTATCATGCGTGCACACACACGTCACATGCACACACACTTGCACACTTCCTCATATTATGGACCAAGACAGACAGTGAAATTAGGCTGTAGTTTCTAGGTCAAGACACTTAACAGAAAAGAGGGAAAGAGTAACAACCAGATTAATAGAGGCAAAAGGGAACAACAAGAGATAAGGGGGAGAGGAGTGTGAAGGGCTAGAGCCTGCTGTTTGCCAGGGAACATACATAAACTCATCAGATTTAGGGTAAGATTTTTTTTTTCTGATATAAATTTTTCAGCATTATATTTAGATTACATTTCTCTCTTGTCAATCTCTTTGTGAAATAAAGTCTTTAATTACTATTCTGCAGTTTTTTAGCACAATCAGTTGTTTTTACCACCAAATGTGGCAGAGTATTTATTTAATTGATTATTATTTAAAAATGTTCCCTATAAAATACAACTGATATAAAATTACTGCTTTGCTACTGCTTTGAAGTCACTGAGTAAAGGTTTAGAAAAGTATCTCTGATACATTCTAGCATGTGTTAGTTTAATGACTGTTTCAAACATGAAGAAATTTTATTTGAGAAAATGACTGACTTAATAGGTACTGTGTATAGTTATTATCATGAATTATCTATACTAGCATCATAATTATATTTAATAATGTCATAAAAATATAATAATAACCAGTGACATGATTTCAAATCACCAGTACCACAAGTGTTGCTAATTTAAATGATCATTTCCGACATAATTGTGGTCAACAAAAGTGAAGGAGACAATACCACTCAACCCTCCAATCAGGTTATGTTTGTAAAAAAAACAAACAAAAAAAAACCTCATCACCACAACTTCTGTTTGGGCTGTGGTGGGGAAGGAATTTACTGATGGCTTCCTAATGTTTGTCGGAAGGAGTGCAGACTAATGCAGAAGTAAATTCCAAACAGAACTAAAACATACTAATTGTATTGGCTTCTAGTCTCTGTGACCTACTAACAATGGAGAACATCATTACTCTGATTTCTGATTGATATAAAGAAAAAAAACTACTAATAAATGTAAATTATTTATTACATGAAACATTGCTGAATACTGAACATGCAGACATTCCAAACAACACAATATTTAAAATAAAGTTATTTATTAACTATTGTTAAGTGCATTTTGAAAGGCACACAACTGTAATACACAACAAAAAACACAAGTAATATAACAGTAAGTGTCTCTCAGGTTTTGCTGACTTGTATCTCTAGTACATACTATAAAAAATGTAATAAACCTATCAGTGAAAAAGAAGGAAGCTTTGGATATCACACCTTCTTTTTAAAAATCTTTTATCAAAGGTGATACAAAAAAAAAACACAAGTGGGCAGCCATCCCAAGTGCCCGGGAGCAGCTTGGGGCAAAGTTCCTTGCTTAAGTGCACCTCAGCTGTCTATTTCGAGGAAGGGACCAGTGTTGTTCCTTCATTCTAGCCACCCACAGATATTTGTGGGGATCAAACAAGCCCACTTTTCTAACCAGTGCACCACAATTGGCTGCCTATTGCCTTATTGTGTACATTTTGGATAAGGGGAATGTAGTTTTTAAAATAGACACTTGTCTTAAATATTTCAGTAAGCACTTGGATAATATTTAATATGGAATAAATTACTCAGAAGAAATGTCTGATAAAATCATCATAGTTATTTAAGGTGAATGGGAATAATGGAAATCGTGCTATCTGTATTTCACCAGGATGTTGCTGAACAACACAAACCCCTACGGCAATGACTCATTTTCCTGCGCTTCTCCCTCTGTGGAAGGCTACCGATATTTTGGTGTTCTGTGGGGATGCTTTGTGACGATAGTTGGAACACTGGGTAATCTTCTGACTGTACTGGCCTTTGCTACGGACACCCGCCTGCGAACACGGTTCAACGTCCTCATCGTTAACCTGGCTTTTGCTGACCTCCTGTACTGCACCATTCTACAGCCAGTCAGTGTAGACTCCTACCTTTACCTACGCTGGAGAGGCGGAGCCACCTGGTGTCAAATGTTTGGGCTCCTTCTCTTCCTATCGAACAGCGTGTCCATTATCACATTGTGCCTCATTGCTGTGAGCCGGTACCTGGTTGTTGCTCACCGGACATCCCGGTTTGCTCGTTTGTTACTGTCCCATCAAGGTATTGGTGTGCTTCTGGTCAGCTCCTGGGCACTAGGCCTAGCCAGTTTTGGTCCTCTTTGGCCAGTGTATACATTCACAACACAGGTCTGCACCTGCAGCTTCCATCGCACCAGAGGGCGGCCTTACACTACTGTGCTGCTCTTCTTCTACTTCTTCTTTGGGTTAGGCTTTGTGGGACTTTTTTATTTTCTGATATATCGTAAGGTGAAGACAGCAGCCAAAGCCTTAATCAAGTACAGACCCAGTCGACGCTCTTCAAGGCGTAAACAAGCTGAGGTTGAAGGGACTGATGGGGATGACAGTGGGATTGGTGCTGGGACAACAGCAACTCATAGCTCTGAAATCAGTGACCAAACACTGGAAATAAGCCACAGTAAGTGTATATCCCAGCATTCTGGAACTGTGTCCACTATCAGTCCTGGGGTTCAACAAGCCACATGCAATGCGGTTAAGGAGGTTTCCAGTGTGATAAAACCATCACCCAAAATTCCTGTTCCAGCTCCAGCCCAGGCTCCAACATCATCTTCTAACTCAGGAGAAGACAATGAGTTCAAACGTGTAACCCGCATGTGTTTCACTGTCTTCTTATGCTTTATTGGCTGCTTCGCACCCTTCCTTCTCCTGAACATTTTAGACAAGAAAAACAAAGCTCCACAGGTGGTTCACATGTTCTGTGCTAACCTCACATGGCTTAACAGCTGCATCAATCCCTTGCTCTATGCTGCAATGAATCGCCAGTTTAGCCAAGCCTATAAAGACTTACTGTCCAGAGCTTTTTGCCCACTAGCACGCTTATGGAGAAAACAAAGAGGTTGACACTACTTAAGTTTTCAGAGAACAATAGGCAGCTAATGCTAGCTGAACATATGGTGTTCCACAGAGCTGCTGCCTGGAACCTCACAAAAAAGTTTATTTTAATATTAGCAGCATTTGACTGAGAAAGTATAGCAACACAAATCTAAAAGTCTTAATGGGAACAGGTTTTTTCAAAACAAACAGAAACTCTTACTACATCTCCTGTTCAAATATAATGAAGTTAAGCTATCATCAGTTTCTGACTTGCACATTTTTAGGTTGTAAGGCATGATATTTTAAGTGGTTTTGGCCTGGAGACATAGTTGGTCAGTTTTACGAGTGGTTGGATTACTCATTTACTACCACTGCGCTGTTCCGTGATAGTTCCAACAAGATTCCCACTAGTAATCGTGCACCCAGCAGGCAGATTTCTTTGTTTGTAATGGGGATACACACACGCTGGGTGTATCCCCATTACAAAAACTGATGCTCTTTGCAGCAATATTAAAAATGGCAGCATTCATTCATTGTCTGTAACTACTGTTCTCAGGTTAGTGGTGGGTCCGGGGCCTACTGGAATCACTGGGCACAAGGCAGGGACACACTCTGGAGGGGGCGGCAGTCGACAGGGCAACGCACACCCACACGCACACACACCTACGGACACTTGTGAGTCACCAGTCCACCTACCAATGTGTGTTTTTGGACTGTGCGAGGAAACCGGAGCACCCGGAGTAAACCCACGCAGACACGGGGAGAACACACCAAACTCCTCAGACAGTCACCTGGAGCAGGACTCGAACCCACTACCTCTAGGGCCCTGAAGCTGTGTGACTGTGACACTACCTGCTGCGCACCATGCCAGCATAGTATACTATTAAAAAAGTAAATCATCAAAGATCCATATTTACAGGCAAAGTGGGCCCATGTTAAAAAAGCAGCAGCATTAAGTTTGAACTTTACATAACCATGAGATTATTGGCTGGTTTCAAAGTAGAAATCTGATTATTGCCTGACTCTTTCATACCTGAAGGTTTCCCAATATCTGATTACCCAAGTGTTTGTAAGCTCACTGTGGTGATGATCATGTGCCCTCATCTCGTAATTATGAAATTTCCAACAGGATTTGAGGATTATGTTAAATTTCTTTTTAAATGTTACTCAAAAAAATGCTGTATTTTTTACAGAACATCATTTATATTCCACAACCACAAATCTCTCTGTGGAGCTGCAATTTAGATGCTAAATCAGCAACACATACACACAAATAATGTAAACATGGGATTTCTGCAGGCTATGAAATGTGTTTTTGAACTGTAAATAAATGTTCTTCTCTGTGTTATCTGACCACTTAAATATTTGAAAGCATGGTAGCTTTACATAAAGGAATATTTACAGAACAAGGGAAAAATGTTTTTCAGGATTGTTTATCTCTGTTCATCATGAAAATGCATATATCAAAGATATCAGAATGCTTTTCCTCAATGTAAAACAGTATTTAAAAATCTTTATATTTTTAATAAATGTTTTTGTGTCAATTTAGCTGGCATTTGGTGTATACACATACAGCTGACTACACAGCCAATAATGTAATGTAATCCAGTATTTCACAAGTGAAGACAAGACCTGACATGACAGCTTTCTCTGTGACTTTCCTCTGTGTGTTCCTCAGGAATCTCTCTTTCTCTCTCTCTCATTTATTTATATATATATATATATATATATATATATATATATATATATATATATATATATATATAATTAGTCACATGGACACATCTTTGGCCTCATAAGGCCTCAAGCTGACATTATACCAGTGAAGAAAAAAACAAATTTTTGCTATAAACTTTTAACAAATTCCTGTACAATATGCATTATACTCACAATCATAATGATATACCACATAGATTAGTCAAGACACCCCAAACATTTTAGAGAAAGCAAACAGTTAAAGTGGTGTCAGAATTGGAAGCATAACAGTATGATTTAATGAACCTAACAAACATATAGATTAAATTAATTTATTCCGTTTTCTGTAACTGCTTTATTATATTCAGTGTCATGCTGGGGCCTATGTCTTACCCGAATTTTTGATCACAGGAACGTGTCTCAGACAGGGCACCAGTCAATCACAGGGCAACACACATTCACTCAGTCATACATTCACACCTCTGGACAATTTGACAATCACAAGCATTTTTACAGCCTGTTTTTAAGCTAAGAGAGAAAAACAATGCAAACACAACAGGATTGAACCCAGGACCCCAAGATCCTGCAGCTTTTTGCTGCAATAATACCTGCAAGGCCACTGTGTCACCAAAATCAATTGTTTTACATTTAAATGTAGGCCAATTTTTCCATGAATATGGTTGGCTATTATAGTGGCACACACTATACATTAAAAAACACTTAAGTTGATATAAAAGATGCTGGGCAGTCATATTTCAATTCAGGTCAATTTGATGATGAGCAAAAGCATATTTCACAAAGGGTGACATTTGATATCATACAACAGGCTATATCTGCAATGTGCATGTACAACAGCACTTTTGATGCCAGTTTGATCAACATCGGGTTAAACCATGTAAGCCATGATCTCAGGTGAAGAAGAGGAATCTGTTGATATTAGAATTTTTTTTTTAATTTAAAATGATGCCCTGTACCACCACCATCACAACATCCCCTGCCTGAGTAGTGGGTAAGATAATATCTGTTTAGCAAATATGGCATTCCCACAGATTAGTCTTTGCTTCCATGTATAATATTAATAGAAAAAATGCAGAAGAATTAAAAAAGTAAAAACTTCTTTATCTGTTAAGTGCAATTCATATGAAATAAAGGATGATGTTGCTTTGTAGTCTCTGGATGAACCAGTTCATGCTTCATCAGATGACCTTAAATGACCTTTTAAAGTAGGGTTAGTGAATCTTCTCTGACACACCCAAGCCACTGGGTTTCATTCATTCATTATCTGTAACCACTTATCCAGTTCAGGGTCGCGGCGGGTCTGGAGCCTACCTGGAATCATTGGGCGCAAGGTGGGTGCGAGTCCTTCACAGGGCAACACACACACACACACACGAGTCGCCAATCCACCTACCAACGTGTGTTTTTTTTGGACTGTGGGAGGAAAGCGGAGCACTTGGAGGAAACCCACGCAGACACGGGGAGCACACCAAACTCCTCACAGACATTGTTTGTGAGGTAGTTTAAGTGACATGTTTTTTTCCAAAAAGACAGACATGAGTGATTCGGGCATTACTTTATTTGAAGAATAAAGATTACTCTTTCAGTTTGACATTAACTGGTAAGGAAAAGACACAGTTTCCATAAAAATACATCACATAGAAGGACAAAAATTACATATTTTTTGTGGTCTTTCAGTAAATTACTGAAATAAAATGTTTTCCTCCTTATTAAATCACTGTTTCCCAACTTTGAAATCATTCACTTTCCAGCATGCGTTTCCTAGATAGGCAGTACATTCTTTATGACCAGAAGTAGTTTAACATTAGGTTTAACTAGAAGTAACAACTGCTTACTGCTATGTTAACAATTTCTTTCCAAAGTTCTATCTGCAATCTGAGACTGTACAGATTTCATTTATGTGATACTGAAAATGTGAATTCTTAAAAAAAAAGAAACTGAAAATTTGGAGACAGGTAAGCAGGCAAAGTAGGAATGGTAACAATTAAACATCTTGGTCTGAACATTATGGATCACATGCAGAGACTCAGTCACATAGGTGTAGAATAGTGCAGAGGACTGAAATCATGCATGGGGAGTTTATAAAAAAAAAAATAGCTATGTAAAGACCAGTCTATGCAGAATGTGCAGCAGAATAAAAACAACTTTGTTTAAGGTCATGGCTGGAAGTTTAAGGAAAATAAAATGATCAGTGAGACAGGCTTTGGCTACATGTGTTTAAGTGCTCCCAGTTTACAAAGGATATAATATTGGATATCTCAGGTAACAGATGCAAAAAAATACATTACGTTTTATCAACATTCGATTTGATCAGTGAAAAGTCTATTTGTTGGCTGCTATCCAAGCCAATGAGTTGAGTCTGTGTAGTCAGAAGAGTTCATGTTTAAATCAATCAGTCATCAATGGCTAAAATTCTTTGCAAATTGTTGACTTTTAAATTAAGAAAATTATTTATGCTTATGTTAATTTAGCCCTTGAAATAATTTGAACTTAGGCCCGTGCAATTTATTTCCACTGCTAAAACTGGATAAGCAAACAGTTCAACAGTCTACAAAATGGGAATGACTGGAATATTGCGCTCCATTGCCAAGGCTCAATTGAAATTCCCAATAAATAAAGGACAGTGTTTAAAATATGTATTATTTACATAGGCATAAAGTTTCCCAATCTTGGTCTTGGAGTTTCCCCTGTACTGTGCGTTGGCCATTAATTTGGCCTCTTTGAAATTTTTACAAATTAGATTATAATTCACAGATGCATGGTCAAATTAGGCCAGAATGAGCCAGTACTGTGTTCCAGAATATGTGAAACAAAATGCACTACTATTATTATCATCCCAAACAATACCACCATTTCAACAGAGAACAGAGTAACAATTCATTGATGTGATGACTTTTTCTGTAACAAAGTAATAGCCAATGCCTCATATTTTAAATTACTGTAGTCAAGCTACATTCCCTCAATTGTTAAAGATATATATATATTTTTACTTTACATTGTACTCATCCCATATGTCAAAACATTTATAGGCACACAGTCTAACAATATTTTTTTTTCTTCCCTGAAATGATGTGGATTCATAGAATGTTTCTCTATGCTTTACCTATGCATGATCTTGTGTGTTATTTGTGCACATAGGTGCTACATGTGACAGCTTAATCTTCAACACTGACTGTATGTACTAATAGTGCACACACTAAAGTGTCAAACACAACAAGCACCTCAATTAAAATCTATTCACACTATCATGAAACTGATGGATAATGAACAATGTGCCAAAGATTAAAAACACTAACTTCAAAGGTATGTAGTCATGTGAAAATGCATAAATAACTAATAAGTGGTCTGTTACCTTGCCAGTAGTTTCAGCTCATGGAGTCCATCTGAATTTAAAATGATACATTCCTTAGTTTGATCTATAACGTGGCCCTCATTATGTTGAGATAGCTAATTAGCAGTGATGGTATTGAAATACTGAGGACTGGGTCATTCTGGATTTTATCACAAAAATTGGTTTGATTAGCACAGGGAAAATGATTTTGGAAAGGTGTTCTGTTAATGATGTATTTTGGCACAAGGGGGCACCTCTACACAACTGACAACAAAGTCAAGGGTGTCGTCTAAAATGATTTTGTGGCTTATTGCTAAGCATGTATCCAGCTAAATAAGTAAAAAACTGTAGCCTTTGTAGGTACATTCTTTAAGCAAGCTAACTTTAGCACACAAGGTCAAGGATAAGCCTCGCTTTGCAACACATATCCCAGTTCCACCTTTGAGAGCAGGAAAAAGTACAGTTTCCAGTGCAAAAGAAATCCAAGACCAAGCCCTGGGAAATACATAGTGCTAATGCTAAAGTGCTAAACTTGGAAAGTGGTTGTGGAAGCTGGATTTTTATATTACTGATCTGCTTTTGCATATGTGAATGCTGTTTTCCAGTCTAAAGGCCTATTCACACAGAGTCCGATTTAAAAAAAAAAAAAAAAAAACACAAAAAAAAAAAGGTATGAAAAACATATTAATGATGTCTTTTACACCAAGTCAGAAACTGACTGACTGTAACGCTGCATTAATTTTCCAGTTAGAATTTGTTTTATTTTATATATGTATAAAAAGACAGACTTGGTGTGAATAGGCCAAAAGCTTACACAGGACAGAATTGGCAGATTAAGTTTCATGGGGTCAAAGGCTGGCTCAAAGGATATCCCAGCTCTTGGAAGGACTGAAAATTTATCACATCCAGGTTAGGATCATTATGAAATTCTTGCAGTCTAGGTTCAGCATCAGAAAATACACCTGGAAAGATACTCAGAAGGGCATCAGGGAAATCAATAGGATTATTGTTCAAAGGAGCATCAGAATAAATATCTATAGGCAAGTTCAGGACCGAATTCTGAGAACAATCACTTGAAAAGTCTTCATTTACAGCACTTAAACAACTTTCCAGAGCCCCATTTGGTAAAATAGGATCAACTGCACAGTTGTACATGGGGGAGTTCTCCTGTCCTTGAAGCATGATATCTTCATTCATTTCAGGCAAAGGGTCTTGAAAAACGAAATAAGACAAAAACAAAACAAAAAGAAAGTAGAAAGAGAGTTAATTTTTCGAAATACCTGCTATATAAAATAGCTTTGTAAGCTATGTTTAACAAATAATTCATGCAAACCAAGAACAAAAATGTACAGACATAGGCAATAGCAGGGTTGAAGGTCTCTTGAACAGAACAAAAGAAGTCCAAAAAAAGGTTAGTAGTAAGAGCACCTAGTAATGCACTTCCAAAGTAGGCATGCACATTTTAAATTGGAATTAATCAAAACGAGATTTTAATTTCAACATTCAAAAGAAAAAGGGTCACCACAAATTTGAATTCCTCATTCTTTCTGGTTATTAATATTATTAATAATACTCATAATAATGTTTTTGCCGGTGGAGTTAATGAGAGAAAGAGCAAGAGTTTGAGATAGAGAGTGAAGAAAAAGGAGATGGAGAGAAAGACAATATCTTTTTCCCCAGCCAGACCTTAAAATGGGTTGGTTCAAATGGAACCTTAAACGATAGCCCGTCTTTTTTTTTTTTTTTTTTTAATTTTAATTTAATTTTAATTTTTTTAATTTAAGCAGTTTTCCATGGATGTGAATGAATGGAAAGTCTGGTGGCCACTGGTTGGTCCAAAAAGGCATGTAATGTTCAGCATTAATGGTACTTTTACAGATGTGCAACTCACACATATATATGGATACTTCTTTGCATGATAGAATATTAACTTGCATTTGTGGATGCCGCAATAAACTGTTATCACAGACAATGATATTGGGAATTGTTTCTGAGCCCATGCAGTGATTTCCACTACAGAATTATGTCTGTTTTAAATGCAGTGCCATCTTAGGGCCTTAATATTTTGAAGAAATTCAGTGTTTGTTGTATATGCAAAGGGCAAGTCCCAAAAAAACTATGTACTGCAGGTGAAACGTCCCTGTGATCTCTTCAATTTAATGTTGAGAAACATTATTGCACTATAGTTGTTACACTATATGGCAATGCAGTTTTTCACAGTCATGAGCTCCTAGCCATCTTTACTTCTGAATAAACCCAATCAAATCCCTGACCTATTACAACTTAAACTAATTTTGTAGTATTACACAAATTTACCATTTTTTTTGTTGACCTGTGCCAAATTCCTGTTAAATATCATCAAATTCAAAATGGGCATATTATTTATATATATATATACATACATATACACACACACAAACACACACACTGGAACCTATACTAACGAACTTTCCAAGATACGAACCGGGCATTTGAATATTTTTTGCCTCCACCAACGAACCATGACTCTAGAAACGAACCCGAGCCTCCGCCGAGCCGGTGGCTGGAAATGGCCTCTGACCCCAATAGGCGAGTCTCCCAGCGCGCCCAGTCTTGAGTGAGATTTTAAGATTAGCAAATTGTAGTTTTAGCAATTTAGCATTAGTGTAAATACCAGACATTCGTGCTAAGTTAAGCCATATCTACGCTTCGTCTCCCCACATTCACTCGCCTACTCTCCGTTATTACACCCACCCCCCACCTCCCGTCATACAGCCAGTGCCTGTGTTACTCCTCCAGCCAGTCGTCACGCCTTCAAGGTAGTGATATGTAACCACTTTTGTTTTTCTTTATTTCTTTTTTATTACTGTTACCACTGTATTTCTTTTTTATTTTTAGTACTGCTACATTTACATTTTTTTTTTACTAATTTGAGAGTTTTGTAAACATATATCAGTGCAAAAAGGGTGACTTTCGGGGTGGGCTGGAATGCATTAATTGCTTTCCATTATTTTAAATGGGGAAAATTGACTTGAGAAACTAACTTTTCCACTTACGAACCGGGTCACGGAACGGATCAAGTTCGTAGGTAGAGGTTCCATTGTATATGTGTCGCGACCCTCTTCCCATTGAAAAAACAAAAGTTGGATCCAAAATGGCCGCCACACATCTTGAAAAGTTTACCCCCTCCCATATACTAATGTGCCACAAACAGGAAGTTAATATCAACAACCATTCCTATTTTATTAAGGTGTATCCATCCCACCCTGTATATATATATATATATAAACCAACTATGAACCCGCTGTGATAAATATAGCCACATGGATTCTGGAATACTTGGAAGATAACTGTCAGTTAACATGGTCCTAAATCAAAAAATCTTTGATCTATTTTTTATTATTATTATTTATAAAACACATTCAAGTTGGTCAGTGAAATACATTTCAGATAAAAGGTTCAAGAGACTAAACCATTCAGATTCTTGATTTTGAGTTACCAAAAAAAAAATCTAATACTTCTGGAAACATGGTTTATGAAATCATAAAACAACATAGCCATCTAAAGAGAGAACCCACTAAAAACTGATAACCACTAAATAACCAGTGAGTAAATATGAGGTCTGATTTTATTGGTTATTAAAGTGGCTGGGAGGTAAAACTCACCATTGTGCTGCATGCACAGGTCAGGTGCTAGCCCTTCAGCCATGCTTGTACAGCCGTTCCTGTTGCAACCAAGCACATAGCACCCATTACTACGTGCAACCATCCAACTAGGACTATCAGGATTGCTATTCATGATCACAAAAAACCCTATTTAGGGATTTTTTTGCACTGCAAATCATAAAAACGGTATATTCATAGGTGTTTATTAATATCTGTCATTATATTCGCATTACTGTCACTTGTGTATCAGTGAGGGTCTGGCTTTTTTCATTTATACACACATGTACATAATCTTCATGATTATAAAGTACAACCTGATGTTTTGCTGTAAGAAATTGAAATGTGCATGATACAAATTGTTCTGTTTAAAAGCATCCTAGCATACAGCTAACAGGTCACGCCAGTAATTTTCTGTGAAAGATTTTGTCACTTAAAAACCTGTTGCGTTCCTAATGTGTCATATATTTTACTAGAGGCCTAGTATTAAACCAATTGTGAAAATTATTTGATCTACCACTAGCTTGGCTAACATAATATGGAAATTCATAAAGAAATGTAACAAACTAACACTACCTGGTAGCAGCACTTATAAAGTTAAGATTTCTCTAGTACAGTGATTCTCAAACTGTGGTATGTAAGGCAGCAAGAGGTGGTATGCCAAATGGCATTGAGAAACTTACTACTTAATTACTACTTATTAACGGCAAATCTAAAGTTCTCATGTGTAAATTACATAATGTTTTACAGTTTTCATAATTATGTCCCAATTAAGTGTTAAAAAAGCTGAGACTAAGCCTGAGAAATACTCTGCAGCCCAGAAGGACTAAATTCAGAGGCAATATATAGAAAAAAGTGAGAATTCTGTACACGTGAAGACAAAATAGAAGAACACGTTCACGTCATCAGACTCCTAATACTGTTTAACACAGTGCCACGCCTCCTTCACCTACTGATACAAGCACAGAGCCCCTGTGAGCACCTGCTCCAAATGCTGAGCTGTTTTCAAGTATAGCCTATTAAACATCTTCTATTTTTAAAAAATGCATATTTCCATTCATTTCTCAAAGTGTATGTCCTCAAAAAATTATAATTGTGTCTAAAATATTCAGTTTGGGCCTGGTCATATCTATTTTCTCTATAATTTTGTGTAAAGCATGCAAATTTAAAGTAAAAAAAAAAAAAAACCCTTCCAGAAATTCAAGAAAGATTTTGTATTATGCCCCTGGAACAGAGCAAAGAACCAGGGGTGCACATGTCTCCGTGGTAAGACTCATAGGTGGAACTTGGAGGTTTTGGTTTGGAAATGGGTGGTGCTCTGTATAAAACGTTTGAGAACCACTGCTCTAATAAATACAGCTATATAATGATAAGTGCTGGCATAATCACCTCAACCCCTTCCAATCCCCCCCCCCTTCCTTTATGTTGATAGAATATCTATATGTCCTTTCAACATTTGCACATACTGAAGCAAATACTTTAATAATTTAAAGTCCTGCAGCATGGAATCTCTAATAATAAAAATCTGCTTTGTAAATCACAGAGTCATTGCATCAGTAATGTTAAGCAACATGAGATATTTTCAATGTGTGTGTGTGTGTTGTGAGGGGGGGTGTTGGTGGCTAAGGTCATAGTAGATCAGTACCCCAGTGCCAATATCTCACTCACTCTATAGCATATCACAGTTTATTTTTAGGCTTCAATATTCTTTGTTTGCTTTTCAACATTCCACAGGGCAAAATAATTTCCTTCACACATTCCATATTGCCCTTTTCAATGAACTCTGGATCTTGAACTGCTTCTGTTCAGAATTTTTTTTAACCTTCTCTCCAGTGAGCCAGTCTGCATTTGCACCAGTTTTGATGGGAACAGAGGCTGTGTTATCCAGAGCTGCTCTCTGTCTAAATCAGGACAGAGCCAGAGATAAACGGATAGCATCAGTATAATGTCATGCTTTATCCGTTGTTTAGAGTGTGTTCAGCTCATAGTGATACACATGTAAATTATGCCAAGTTTTGTCTTTTAAGTTAAAAGTGAGTATTTTGGTGTGGCTCAGGAGCCATCCTGCTCAGCTTGTGAACCAGAGCAGCAGAGAAAATTCCAAGACGTTCCTCGATTTGTGCTTTTCATTTGTTTTCAAATAGGAAAGAGAATAGCATGTCCACTGCACCACAACTTTTTATTCTGTTTAAAATTAGGTTCCACAATGGTTGAGAAAGTCTAGGCACTCTTGCTGTCCTGTAAGCGCTGGGCTCATAACCAAGCTACATGTAGTTATGTGGAGCAATACCTGAATAGCTTCAGTCAGAGTGCCATTATTGTGAAATATTCGCTCTCCTAGAACTAACCGTGGCATACATTTATTTATGTGCCATCGACCTAGCTCCTGCTACATCATTCAGACATATAAATCTTTAAAAAGTTAAATAGCAAGAGAACAATCTCAGCTTAACAATCATCAAAAAGACTACAAACCATGGAAGTGTCATGAATGTGAAGTTCCTCAGTTTCCATCAAATTTTAAACACAGAACAATTGTTTTCCCATAATCAACTAAAAAGGACTGGTAATGACAAATTTCCCACTTCTTAGCCATTTAATTGTTTTGTTTGTTTGTTTTATGTCACCATCAGGCCAGGAAAATACAAACCAATAGTATCACTTTCCCCAAACATCCTTCTTTAATTTACTTTTTGACTATGAAATATGTCAATGTACAGACAGAAAAGTGACTCATTACTTAAGCAGAGCTGGAACTCTCTAGGCCCAGGCTAAGGCACGTAAAAGGCATGAACTGTGCCAAACAATCAAACAATAAAGTAGGCGGCTTTGGATGCTTCCCTTAGTGCATAACATGGATTGAATCTTTATACCTACAAAATCATATCTGTGATATATTAGCCTGTAAAAGGGCATGACACACACTAATGACACTGAAAATTTCTAATGTGAGTATACCAAGTCTGAGTGACAATAGACTCTAGCAGTAATTTGGCATTTATAGAACAGTTATATTCATAACTAACATTTAATTTCATCCCTCATGACTGACAGAGGGCAGCTTTGTATGATATACACTAGCACAGTTAGGAGTGACTTGTGTCACTACCAGCTGCGCCACCATGCCACCCTAATCACATATTAATTGTTTGAGGACGCCCACTCTCACAGTCAAGGGATTATGAACTCCCTGCCGAACAGAGTGGAGCAGTACCCACCAGGGGCTGGCAGGTGTCTGTGGGGTGACCAGGAGGTTGCCATGTCAAATTTGGAGAGGAGCTTTCATGAGAAGAGGAATTGGGTGAAATCCATAAAAGCAGACAATGTGGCCAATCATAAGCTAGTTCATCCAGATCCACCTTCCCCATGCATCCACTAAGGACAATGTGTTGTTTCCCTGCTGGCAAAGTAATCTACCACCACAACTGTGCAGCAGTTCCAGATCTGCACCAGCACAAAGTGGTATGATATGACAAATTCTCCTCTCAGCTCCAAAACTTTCATGTTTTAGGACTAGCTCTCTGACATGAGGCTGCAGAGCGCTGATGTCTGCAAAGCCACATTCTGGCAATAGGAAGCATACTGGCCAATTAGCCAAATAAAGGAAGATTTTCATGCCTGATTTTATGAGAGGAGATAGGGCTGCCAAGGACCTTTGTAGGACCAAGGACCCAAAATGTAGAACTTCAAACTGAAAAAAATGGGTCCAAAATCTGAACCTCAGTAACCAAAGTAGCATTCAAAAAGATGCAGCATCAAGCAGGAGGAAGAGGGCAGCACAGGGGAGAGCCAGCGTGAACCCCTGTGTGAAAAAATCCCTTATATAAAATGACCCAAACGTGACAAATGAAAAAGAGAGCGACTTTTGCCCTTTTGTAGGGATTATATGTCACACACAGGATTATGCTGTAATAAAGACTCAGTCATTGCTACACATGGATGCAAGTGGGAAACATCCAAAGGCTAGGCTGCCCTCTGGTGATCAGGAGGCATGAAATAGAACTCCAAAAAGCTGCAGGACCATGGAAAATTGTCTGCAAGTCAGATTTCAAAGAAGTAAAAAGACATGCATCTCCAAGATGGTCATTTTAACAGTGAGCAAAATTTTTGACTCTCAGTCCATATTTACAAAGAGATTTATACTGATCAATTTAAATGACTTCTACAGTTCATTTATCATGAAGATTCACAAAATGCAAAGAGCAGCTTATTAATTTAATTGCTGTATAAATATGTCTGAAAACTGAATTATGGCTGCACATGAGCATGTGTGTATCTAAAGTAAGACGATTTACAGAAACAGCATCTTAAATTTCTGCTCAAAGTAATGAGGCACATAATATACACACATATAGAGTGTCGATATCACATATGCACGATAAAATAGACAAAACTTTAGAGCAAGTACTTACTCTTTTGAAACGAAGACCAGCTTTGTTTTAATGTATTTAAAGTACGGACTCTGCTCTGGAAAGAACAAATACATAAAGAGTGTCAGTTACACTGTACGCCGTGTTGAAATGTATTGCCCATATTCTTCAACACACATATGCTCCTAAGGCCTTGACACCCTGGTGTAATATTTGCTCAGGTCATTCTAATTAAAAGAATTATAAAATAAATTATTAAATGTGTTATAACTTTTGCAAAGTCCACATAGCTTGTATCGGCCCAATAAATTTAATGCAGTAAAAACAGTAGTTGTTTAAATTTAAATGTGCAGCCTCCACATCAATGGTAGCTTCATATGTATGGAAGTCACTCATGCCCTGGGCACTAGCACAGCCCCTTACCATGACAGATTTTTGTCATTGCATATTTCGCTAATTATTTGTGGTTTTATTAAGCTTTTCCCTTTTCTAGCTTTTTTGTTTTTAATACCAACTTATATTAGTTAATCACACAATATTATTGGAATTCATTTTAAAATTACATGTTAAATAAGTTATTTAATTACATTAGTGATATCATACTATAAACTACACTACCGTGTTACTATATTAATTTTAGTCCCCTAATATCTACATTGGTCACCAAATATATCAGTTTAGGCCTATTCCTTATTATCTAACAAATGTATGCTAATAATCATGTACTGGAAATTGCTTACCTCCAGTTTTCTCATTGTAGTATTTGCCAAATGCCTGGTCCTTGGGGGTATTTGGGTAGAGAAACTGAAGTGGATGCACTGGAGCATTCTCAGCCTCCATGATCTGAAAGTTGCGCAAGATTTCTGCTAAGGGAATCTGTTTCAGGTCCACAGAGGTGAATGGCTGCACCGACCGAACGATGGGTTTGCCTACATTCAGAAACAGACCTCCAATTATTATCAGACATAAAAAATAAACTGAAGAAAGAACTGAAATCAAAGTCAATACTCCCAAATATGGCTATCTATTCACATTTTATTACTTTTGCATTAGCTCTCACTGGCTCTTAAACCTCACATATATGCAATGATGTAATGATTTTGCCATTGGTACCATACTGAGGATGATTGTCTGGTTTCAGAATGCAGCACAAATGTAAGCCGCTGGGAAAGAATGTAGATTTATCTCATATACAGCTCCATGTACTGAAGAGAATTTTACAACACCTAGAAGCACAGAAGCCCACCTCTTTTTTGTGGTTGTGGGAAGGGGGTGGAACTAAAGTATAGTACTGTGTAGTATAATAAGATAAAAAAAATAAAAAATAAATATCGATTAGCCACATTAGCATCTTCATCATAGGATCTAATGGAAAAGTTAGCATGTCACCTTTAATATGTTTCTCTGCTCTTCTGCCTGAATCAGAGTGGGTTATACATACACAGACTACATAGCTTCAGCAATAGTCTTATTCCACTCATGAGTTTAAGAAAATACAAACACAAGCCAAGACAATTCAAGACAATTCCTTTGTCTCAGTTTTTCCACCTGTTTACAAGTAAATAGTGATCCTGCTGTCCCGTGCTCTGAGAGTGGATCATGACTGTCTGCCTAAATTTGCTTTTCAGTGAGAGATGTTTCCAAGCCACAGCAAAGCTGAGGCCAGATCCCAAATGTCTTCTTACACCTTATTTGTGCACTCACATTGTTTTGTATTTTGAAAAAAATGTTTGTGAATTTAAAAGTTTAGATTTACTGTCAAATGAGCATTTAATTACTGTCTCTATTATTAGTTGTATTATCTGTAAGCTGAACTATGTAGGGAGTACGGTGGTGCTCTTTGACTCTGCCTGAGCTCCTTTACTCACTGACACTGACAAACAGAGCTCTGTTTACAAATGTGAAGTGAATAGACAGGTCAGGCATCCTTGCTTATATTTGTTTCATTTTAACGTGTATAAAACAGCAATATAGTGGCTACATTGTACTATGACATCAGCGGCAAACCATGAATAGGTGAGCACTTACCATCATTAGAGTACTCCACCCAGCTGAAAGTGATTCCACCATCCCTGCAGCTCTCACTGAAGCGCAGGAGAAATGTTCCACCCTGCTTCTTCTTCAACAAGATCTTCTCCTTCCCTTTACTCACAAAACCCATGATTGACCTACCCACACAGTTAAGAAATAATATGCTTTGAGTTTAGCACAAAATTTATGTGACTATATACAGATTACATTTCTCTAAAATTACTTTAATAAATTGGTGGAATTGGCTCCCAATGTCTAAAGCTGAATACCTCCACTGAAGCTGACAGACAACCAAACCTGTTCACCTGTGGTGAATCCCTGAAAGTTAAGAACGTATTTTCCTTCTCCTGAAAAGCTTCCACTTTTGGAGCTATACTTTTGTGTGATTGCATTGATATAACACACATAAACACACTCACATACTTACCCATCTTGCCACAAATCTGAAAGGTATATTTTAACCAAGTTTAGAATTCCATCCAGCCAGATCCAGAGAGTAAAATGTGTGCCACTCATGTTCTCCTTCAAACAATAAGACAGACAAACATAAATAAATCAGCTGTGCCAAATTTCCAAATTTAATCCATTTGTCCAGTTTGACACTTTGGAATATTGAGTTATAGTCTAAATCCCAGCCGCTTGGACACTGCTATAAGTCTATGATTGTGCTCATCTAGTTAAAATACAGCTTTTATATGGCAGTATAAATGATAGTGTAGAGAAAATGTACATGTATGAATTAATAAATACATATTTTGTCATAAGAATATATAAATAATGAAATGTATGAAACTGACTTCTACTTTTATTATTTTACATATTTCCACATTTATTTATTTATGTGTGTCCACATTTCTAATCTCACTCTAAAGAAGAATTGGTCAATTTGGCAAAGAGTTGGGGCATCACAGCAGAGACATGTTTTGCTGTGCTTTCTGTTCATCTCAGCAATACAGTGACTCTATTAATCCAATAATAGAGCTGACTAATCCTGCTTTAGAGTGAGGACCCCTCACTCCATATTTAATGGGTCTCTTGATAAAACCATAATTTATGTAAAACAGCAATAGCACAGTATAAAGCTAGAGATCCTCTAAAACAAGTAACAACCAAACACATGTACAATACATATAAAATTGTTTATTCTGTTTTTTTTTTTCCTACCTTGCTGAATTTGGTCCAGGACATATTACAGTTCTTATAACTCTGCTGTTTTCCTAAAATCAATACAAAAACAGATAGCTTTTAATAAAAATAAAATAAAATCTGCTTAATGATAATTTATGAGAAAACAAAGACTGCCCTAGAAACTAGTGTATTTTTTTAAAGGTTACTTTTCAAAATGCCATGAACATGAACTTTTATATACAACTACTGAAGGTAGTTTGATTTGCTGGTTGAGTGTAAGTGTGACTTTTCATTGTTTGAGGCATCCATGTGCTGCTAAAATTATGAAAAGTGAAAGCCATATATACAGAATAGTACATACTTTACAAAAGATGGCTGTTTAGGGTTATTGCAAAGGAGACGTGTACTTATATATCATACAACCATCTATTCAATCTAATGTATCATTTTTTAAAGTGTCTTAAGATGTAATGAGACTATAAAAAAACACACTTAATAAAAAATAATCACCACAAGTTGAGTGCAACCTGATTTTCCTAATGCCACACTGCTTTTCCTAACCATATCTGTACTGTTATAAAGTAAGATGATATGAAAGGGGTACCAAAGAATTTCTGAGCAAGAGTCTCAAGCTGGTCTTCATTCAGACCACGATTAGCAACTGACATAAACTGCCAGCTCAGCATCTGTCCAAGTTGGCTCCAGGATGCTACTGGAGAATTTGCAAAGAACACCAGATTCTACCAACACACAGAGAGAAAGGCAGTGATATTAGTGACCACTATAAACTGTAAGACTACAATAATATGTGAATGTTTTTTTTTTTTTTCGTATGGGTCTTGGGGTCTGACCTTGGGGTCAGCGCAGAGTGTGTTGAACCAAAGAACAGACGCCCAAGCACTTTGCTGCTGACTGGAGTTGGAGATCACCACTACAGGGAGAGAGGAGGTCTAAAAGAGAGCCAGAGACAGAGAGAGAACAAAGTGGGTGAGAGAGACAGGGGAATGTAAGAGTGAGAAGTATAATGATATAACAGAGAGTGCAATAAACATAGGATAGAATGAAAGAGAGAAAGGGAGCAAGAAAAGAGTGGGACAACAAGACAGATATGTAATAAAAAAAAGAAATAAAGAAAGAGAGAGAAAATAAGACAGAAAAGTGATACTTTAAATTAAAAAAAAAAAATCAGTAGAAAGTTAAGTCTAGGATGGTGAATTTTTATAAACTATTAAGAATACAAAATGAATATGATCGCACCTCCAGAGAGAGAGAGAGCCCATGCAGGTCAAACTGTGTCTCAGCGTGTACACTGTGGAGTTCCTCTGTCACACTCAGAGAGAGCTGCTTAGAAAATATATATATATATATATATATATATTAGAATTTTGCATTGTTGAACATTAATAAACTGCCAAAAAAAACTTTATTTAGCTTTTTTTTATATTTTATGCACAAAAGTGTTTTAACCTAACTTTGACATTTACAGTCAGAACTGAAGGCCAATGTTAAATGGGAGAGATTTACAAATCACTGCATTTCAATTAGTATTTCTACTATTTTGAAACTATGAAGAATATTGAGTTGTGAATAAGTGCTAGAAATAAATGACAAGCAAAACTCACGTCATTAATTCCCTTTCCTCCAGCCCCAACTTTCTGCTCTTTTAGCGTCTGATTGAAAAAAAAAATGTTTTTATTAAAGGATAGACAGTAGCTAAATTATGACTAAAATATGAATTCAAATATTACACAAAGAAACCATATAAATGTCAGAAATTACCAAGTGCCTGAAGTCTGCCACCATGCCCCCATTCATGCATTCAGACATATTCAGGGCCTTGCTAACTGTTCCCAGGACATTGAATCTACGATACCTTCAGTACAAACAAGCACAAAAACACGCACAAATACACAAACACAAAATTCAGCAGGGTTGCCATGGACATTATGTGTTTGCCCTTATGCTTTTAGTCAATACATTTTGTAAATACATACCCTTTCACCTTTGGAGGATCCCTGTATAATGTAAAACAATTAAACAAGTTAGGCAGGTGAAGAATTTCACAATCGTAATTAACATTTTGGTTTTCAGTTTCTACATAATTTAATTTCAGCAGAAATGCTCTTACTTGTCAATGGACACTGTTACTTTCATGGCATGGTTGAGTTCAGACACTTTAAAAAGCAACCTGTAAACAGAGGTGCCATTAAAAGCATTTAAGCATTAAGCATAAAGTATTTAAGAATAAGAACAAATATCAGAACATTTATAATACCAACTGAGCATGGACCATGATAGAAATCACAGTTCAGCTATGAACGTGTTCATTTTCAAAATGTATCTATATAAATGTGGAAGACAATCGGTAGCTTTACTGAGGCAATTGCACTGTGAATTTAGGGCGTTTTTACACTAGAGCTTTTTTTCAGGACCTGTGTCAACCTTCTCTACAAGTTTGAAAGTGTGAAAGCTGCTTTCAAACCAGGCTGCGGTTCAGAGCACCAATCTCTGTTCCTTTTGAGGTCTGGGATTCGCTTCTAGTGGACTTGTGCAGTCTGCGCTTGGTGCCACATGTGGGGCTGCATGACTGGTTCATTTTGTTACATGACTGCTTTAACTCATTGCGTTACTTCCCTTTCCCACAACTACACATGTATAGGACTAAAGCAAGGTTACTGTAATAACTTTGTGGAGTGAGTCCACGGCTTGGCTGCACGAATCAAAATCTTGTCACATGAGAACAGTTGTGTTTGCTGAGCATTCTTTGCCTTGCATCCCAAAAGCATTGTTCCTCAACGCTTGTATTCACGGAAAATCGTTACAAACAGATGAAGCGTCTTCCTACCATTTTGTGAAGCTACATAACCACAGTGACTGGTATGTCATGATATGGAGTACAGAACACAACATTGTTTTCAATACGTAAGTTGTTTATAAACATAGCTTTATCTCACCTAGTTTTGAAAAAGAACTGAACATTTGTACGCAGTACAAGAGGGCCACGACCCTGTGGCATAGATGGCTGTGTTTCCACAATGAAAGAGCTGAACCAAACAGAAACGCACAAAGTAAATACGCAGTACATTTCATCATAAAAGTAGGTGTATTCACCTATGTCTCACACACCAGATAGCACCTAAAACTTTTTTTTTTTTGATAACTACACACCAGTTTAATCTTGTCAATTTATTACATTAAATTAAATATAAAGTTTAAATAATTTGCACATCACTGTACTGATTTTATTTACATTTTGCACAGTTTCTGAGCTATATTTGAAACTGGCTTGTACAACTTGTACATGTCTCTTCTCTGATGGTTATTAGCTTGAACTGAATTTGATGTGAGAAGAGAAATCTGGTGTGTCTGGTTATACCTCTTCAGCAGGGTGGCTAACAAACTGTCCACTCGCTCCTGCAATCTAGGTCTTTGAATTGTGATGGGGTCTTCCTCATAAGTCATCTTTCCATGCAGCTCCTCCAGCTTCTGAAGGAACTTACGTAGCTGGAACATACCCTCTCCTACCTGTGTGAACCTGTCCATGAAAGATAGGGTCAACCAATGGATGGCATAAGATGTTGAAACAATTAATTTGTTCACAGCAGCAAATTAATACTGTGTGATTATAGTCGCCTGATTATTTATATTATTGTATAGGCAGCATACTTTGATTTCTGTGATTGGATTACAGTCATTATGAGATTTTAAATTTGATAAAGAGACATGGACTATATGTCAGTAAGCAGGTTTTTCAGTACACACACACTTTTTTTTTTTTAAATGTACGTAACAAGTAATCGTTAAACACTACACACTTAAGTCAAGACTTGAGTCGTGAAATTATATCAAATGAGTCCATGAAATGCTATATCAACTCTTAATATAAAGGAATTTTTCATTTGGTATATGGTTTACTGAGCCACACCATTTCTCCAGAAGTTCTAGATTTGTGTTTTCTGGGGCTCCGATACATGAGATCTGCTGCCTGCGCCTCCATTCATCTAGTTCCTCTAGAATCAAGTCCAGGAGTAATTTTGCAGAATCCAAGTGAGATGTCATTTCAGAGAGAAAAATCTGAAATAGGTGGTGAAGACAGCATATTGATAAACTTCATTCATTAACAAATAATCTACAGTGATTTTAACAATCTATATATATATATACACACATACCAATCTGGAGTTATTGACCCTGTTGAGCATCTTCTGGAGCACATCAACCTGTTTTTTTCTCTCGTCTTCATCCTTTGTACCTATGATGGTAAATGATCTATGTTGAATGCGCACTGAGTGCTTCACCACTCAAATATGAAGTTTATAAAATTCCAGAAATCTCTATACGCAAGGGATAAGGCCCAAAACCAATATTGGCTGACTGTGTTCTTGGGGCATGTAGGAAGGTGTGTGTGGGGGGGGCCATGCTGCCACTCAGACATTGTTTCCTTGGAAAGCTTTGCTTATTTTAACAAGTCAATCCACATTCTTCATTGATAACAGCAGCATTGTCTTACAGCATTGTCTTATAGAGATGAGCTAAACTAGTTCTGACACAGTTAAAACATTTAGTGCAACACAAAATGAAAAAAATACTACAAGAAATACCTGAACTGTTCAGTTGAAATCCTATATCAAGCAATAATGGGAAAAAACTTTTCACTTTCAGAACTATACCAATTGGTCTTCTCAGTTCCCAAAATTGTACAGAGGGATGTTAAAAGTTATTTAACTTGAACATGTCAAATTTTAAAATGGGCAAATATTTTTCAAAAAGCAGAAATATTCCTGTTTTATATCTGAAATGTTGTCTTTGTACCATTTTCAATTAAATATAATAATACAATGATTAGCAAATTATTGCATTCTGGTTTTAATTTCACATTTTGCTGTGACTTAACTTTTCTGAAAATGGGGTGTGTACTAATATATGCACACACAATGATGTGTTAGAACCTCTGGCATGAGAGTTTAGAGCTGTTACATTAACCTTCCTATCAAAAGCTTTGTAAATACAGGGCATGATAAATATAGAGGCTGATCTCACCATCCATTTGGTGGGTTTGGTATTTAAAGTCAAATTCATCTTGTTGCTCCTCCAGGCACTTCACTGAGTGCTCCATCACCTGCCAATGAGTCAATGAATCAATTCATCATCAATCGATCAATCAGTGTACTGGTCAGTGAAAGTACGCTCCAGTTTACACAGTGAAACACACCTGAACCTTGTTTTTAAACTCCCTCATGTTCTTATCTATGTTTCTCAAATTCTCTGACTCCATGGGGTTTGGCTGAACCTGCAACATCTGCACCTATGGGAGACAGACATTTAGACAGCACACACACATACATATATATATATATATATATATATATATATATATATATATTTATAAATAAAAAAAGTGTATGAAGCCCAAAATACTGGAAGACATGGTAAGGGTGGTGACAATTGGAGGGGGTAATATTTCTGTTTACTTACTTCTTGTGCTAGCTCTGCATCTTGTAGGATAACTTTCTCTTTGCTCAGAAACCAGTGAATGAGTTCAGCCAAAGTGCAAGGATCTTCTTGGTACCTCTACAGGAAACCAAAGATGATATCACCCAGATTTCATTATTTTAGAAAAATGTAAGATAATATCATTAGAGTATGAACAGAATGTTATACCTGAAAGCTCTGTTTAAAACGTCTGAAATTGCATTGCATGAGAAAGGACCTCTCCTGGACAAAGCGGCTGTACTGATTGTCCAGATTCTCCAGCAAAACCTGGAAGAGCACCACTGCCCTGCATGTGTTCTGTGAAGCAGTTTTCCTAATGAAGAAAGACATTTCCAAGCAGAGTTAGCATGGTACCTGCATTGTGTGTTATTCTGTTGTTGTGGCACTCTTCACTATACTACCATCATTTAACTGTGCTCACTTTACTCCCTGAATAAGCTAACATTACAGTTTCCTTTCCTTTATTTAACTGAGGAATTTATAGAAGTTTGTCTCACTTTGCTGCACTCATACAAACTTCTATTACTAAAAAGGTTTTTACATCTGATTTTTAAAGATTGGCTGATTTGCACACTAACTCTGCATAGTGATTTATTATAAACTACATGTAGACACTTAAAAACATTATTTTTTTCATTTGTCATTTTAATACTTATATTTTAGCATGGGTTTAAGCTAGGGCTGAATGGTTTGGGGGAACATAACTGATTTAAATGGCAATCATTTCTCTATAAATTAAAGGGTCATGACAATTTTTATAATAAAAAAGGTTGTGCTTTGCTTTGGAATGCTAAATATGAAGTCAATAAGTTGTGGTGGTTGTCTTGTACAAGCACAGTATGTTTGCCTCTATTTGGTCTAAATCTGTTATACATTAATACATTTCTACAGGTTAAGGCTCTGTTTTGGTCATTTAGGCTGTATATAAAATGGCAGCACTTGTGATTTAAAAACTGCACTATTTGGGACTTCAGTATAAAAATTATTAATTTTTCAGCCCTATCTTCAGTGACTGTGCCTGCTTCTGAGTCTGGCAAAATAACTGTCAAAGGAGTTTCCCCACCAGATTAACATTCCCCACCATGTTAATCATGTCCAACCAGGGAGCAGACATGATTAACAAACATGATCATTTATAATCTTCACATCTTCTCTGTACAGCAAAAGACACAGTTTATTCTCCATAAGCAGGTCTGCCCACATAGCGGAAGCAATGATTAAAGGCCAGATGAAAGACATCACAACAGACATTATCTCTCTCTAAGATGATGTTATATCTGATAGTAATAAAATAACTGGGCCAGGATTATAAGTACAGGACAAATTGTTCTATCCTGCTTTCATTGGCTGATGAAAAATGAGAAGGGAAAGAGTCATGATCATTGGGAGTGAACTGCCAAACAAGCATTTCCTGATCATCTGCCTCGCCTTGGAGTCACTAGTTCAGTATTTTTGTTAATTTTGGAAAATATGATGTGATGTTATTGGCCAGTAACATGCCCATTTAACACTAAATCTCTGATTCATCCAGGCAAGTATGAATACACGTTTCATAACACGAAATGATGTTTTGCTCATTTTAATTCACTAGTAAATCTTCTTTGCTCACAATTAAAGATGCAATCTATAATAATATTTTACTGTACTTGGTCATAAAATGTCTGAGGTGTGTGGTCATGAATTAAGGAAACAGGCTAGTTTAATTAATTAATTAACAAAAACAAACATAACACGGAGGAGCTCGTCACCGTGGCTGCCATCCTCTGCGCCATTTTTTAAGGACCAGAGTTTGAAGCACTAGCATCCGTGAGAGCAGTACATTCTCTTTAAGAAGTGCCCGCTCTAAAGCTCTACTGGAATTTCAGCCTCAGATCCCACCCTCGGTTTAATCTTATTACAGTCCAAACCCATTGTGTTGCCAGATCTACAAACATAGTGACTTGTAGCCATGACAAAACTAAGTGAACAGAGTTAATGTTATTTTTTGACACCCAAAAATCCCCATTGCAGTACAGTGAGAGGAAATATTTGCCTTGTGTTTGAAAAGTTGAGGCAGTTTACAAGCAGCAACACTACACAACAGAGCCAGAGCTGCCTAATTTTCTCCTGAACAGGTAACAGCAAATAATTTCTGAAACAAATATATAAATACAGACGCTTATGAATAGATTAAAAGGAGTAAACGCCATTGGCTGTGTGTTTTATGTAAAGAAAGTGAGACACAGCAACGTTTGAAAGGTGTCAGGGCTGTGTTTTGTGTGTTTTATACAAAGAAGGTGAATAACACCATAATTGAAAGGTATAAATACCATTGTTTGATTGTTTTAAAGAAACTGAGGCAGATTCATGCGTGTTTCTCTGTGATGCGTGTGTGATTTAAGCAAATTAAGGAGTAAGAATTGTGTCTGAAAAGCCTTGCATATACACCTATTTAAGGTGGAACAGAGAAATCAAGCTTGGTAGTACACAGCATATTTTAGTGAAAAGATATACACTTGGTCATGTGTTTTAAATGGATAAATTTGGAAATAAGAAGTGTTTCAAAAGGAGTTTTGTTTATAAAACCTAGTGTTAGCTTTAGCTTCATATAGCTTTTGAAAGTGGAAATGTTTATTCAATAAGAAACTGAAGAATAATGCAAATAAGACATTTAAAATGATCCATTTAAGGTGGAACTAAATGCTTGATATGAACATTGTGAATAAGAAGCAAGTATCCGCCTCCTAAAATAAGGTTTATGGTCGAACAGAAGATAAAATTTTAGACTATACAAGGCGGTTAAGGTGGTTTAGACAGTACATTCTTGTAAATTCAGGGAAAACAGCAGCGTCTTTCACTTAAGTAGGTAAATGTTTATTGACATCACATACAATTGGTTTGTGTTTTTTAAATGGATAAAGTAGAATGACAGTTGCTTCAAAATATTTAAAAAGCTATAACACTAGATTCTGCTCTTAAGGTGGAACAGAGAATTCAAGAAGCTGGCAAATAATGCCAATCAAAGATCTACCTCCTAAAATATATTTATTGTAGAAGGGAAGATAAGTAACACCAATCTTGTCTAGCTGAAAGATTTAAGGTGGTTTAAGAAATGGCAGCCGCTCGTTCGCTTTTTTTTATTATTTTTTTTTTTTTTAACTTTCTCCTGCGTAGGTAGACATTTTAGTGAAATGGTGAACACTTTTGTGGCAATTATGGCACATTTTTCTTAGCTATTATGTTCTTAAACCTGTATCTTGCTTGTTTGTTCAGTTTTCCCTGGTCCAGCAACCTGGTCGAGCTTCACAGAGGAGACAGAAAGCTCTCTCTCCACTGTTTTGAAACTGTATTATAGTTCCGATTTTAAACGCTTGGTGTCAGTATTACAGATTGCTCCTTTAAGGAGTGCACTCACCAGTCTTGGTCCTCTATCCATTGAGCCAGGTATTCTCTCACAGCCATGGGGAGATCTTCGGTTTTGTATAAATCATCCAATCTCTGCAAATACACAGAGTCCAGCTGCTTCAAGCGCTCCCACTGCGACATTCTTGACAAACAAATAAACACACACAGAGAGAGAGATCAGTCACACGTGACTCTCAGATTGTAAAAACTGAAGAATTCGTGTGAACATGTAGGCTCCTCTTAGGAAAAATTGAAGCTACAAATTCCAGCAGGGGTTTTCCACAGATACCAGCGTTGAACATTGGCAAGTCAAATCTCTTCAGGCGTGAGTTACCGCAACATTAGCAAGTTACTTAAACCTGTTTCCTTTCTGCAGGCGTGTGCAAAGGTCTGTGGTCAAATGACATATTTGTGTACATTTCGCATCATGTTAATCCTCCCTACGGAGAGCAGCATTAAAACTGTAAACTTCAATTTGTAGGAAGGGTTTATATTGAAAGACTGTTTTACAGTTTCCCCCAGTATGTTCAATACAGTAAGTAAACAGAAGAGAACTGTAGAGAAAATGTACACAGAGAAATATCAAAACACGCAGTCTGAACAGAGGTGTCTAAAGATTCAGAAACAGCACAGCAGGGAAACACAACTGAAGTCAAGCCAGCCCCCACTTGGAAAAGCTTGGTCAAGCCAGCCCCCACTTAGATTTGGTGGAACGTCGTATTCTGAACATTACGGTAATAGCGTGCAGAGGAACAAATTTCCAGATAAAAGCCAAAAGTCAATGACAGGAAATGTATGTAATAAATAAATAATTTTCTAAACAAATAATAAATGGATAAACAACAAATATTTGCTATTTTGTGGAAATGATGAAGATTTTAGGACATGACTCTCAAGTCACTCTGATGTGCCATTTAAAAAAAAGGCCCTTTGTGTAGTCCTATGTCTGTAAATTTAATTTCTAAATTTATATAATTATTAAAAGAAAACCTTTAGTTTGCACAGAACAATTTCACTTCATAATCATAGTACAACACCTGATTATGTCACTCACTTAATATGAAGTCATTCTGATGTGTCATTTCAAAATAAAAGCCCTTTGAATTGTCCCATTTCTGTAAATTTAATTTCAAATTTACATAATTATTAAAAAGAAACCTTTAGTTTGCACATAACAATTTCACTTCATAATCATAGTACAACACCTGATTATGTCACTCACTTAATATGAAGTCATTCTGATGTGTCATTTCAAAATAAAAGCCCTTTGAATTGTCCCATTTCTGTGAATTTAATTTCAAATTTACATAATTATTAAAAGAAAACCTTTAGTTTGCACAGATTAATTTCACTTCATAATCATAGTACCACATCTGATTATGTCACTCACTTAATATGAAGTCATTCTGATGTGTCATTTCAAAATAAAAGCCCTTTGAATTGTCCCATTTCTGTAAATTTATTTCCAAATTTACATAATTATAAAAAGTGAACTATTAGTTTGCACAAAACAATTTCACTTCATAATCATAGTACCACATCTGATTATGTCACTCACTGAATATCAAGTCATTCTGATGTGTCATTTCAAAATAAAAGCCCTTTGAATTGTCACATTTCTGTAAATTTATTTTCCGAATTTAAATAATTTTTAAAAACAAACCTTTAGTTTGCACAGAACAATTTCACTTCATAATCATAGTACCACATCTGATTATGTCACTCACTTAATATGAAGTCATTCTGATGTGTCATTTCAAAATAAAAGCCCTTTGAATTGTCACATTTCTGTAAATTTATTTCCAAATTTAAATAATTATTAAAAAGAAACCTTTAGTTTGCACAGAACAATTTCACTTCATAATCATAGTACAACACCTGATTATGTCACTCACTGAATATCAAGTCATTCTGATGTGTCATTTCAAAATAAAAGCCCTTTGAATTGTCACATTTCTGTAAATTTATTTCCAAATTTACATAATTATTAAAAGTGAAATATTAGTTTGCACAGAACAATTTCACTTCATAATCATAGTACCACATCTGATTATGTCACTCACTTAATATGAAGTCATTCTGATGTGTCATTTCAAAATAAAAGCCCTTTGAATTGTCCCATTTCTGTAAATTTAATTTCAAATTTACATAATTATTAAAAAGAAACCTTTAGTTTGCACATAACAATTTCACTTCATAATCATAGTACAACACCTGATTATGTCACTCACTTAATATGAAGTCATTCTGATGTGTCATTTCAAAATAAAAGCCCTTTGAATTGTCCCATTTCTGTGAATTTAATTTCAAATTTACATAATTATTAAAAGAAAACCTTTAGTTTGCACAGATTAATTTCACTTCATAATCATAGTACCACATCTGATTATGTCACTCACTTAATATGAAGTCATTCTGATGTGTCATTTCAAAATAAAAGCCCTTTGAATTGTCCCATTTCTGTAAATTTATTTCCAAATTTACATAATTATTAAAAGTGAACTATTAGTTTGCACAAAACAATTTCACTTCATAATCATAGTACCACATCTGATTATGTCACTCACTGAATATCAAGTCATTCTGATGTGTCATTTCAAAATAAAAGCCCTTTGAATTGTCACATTTCTGTAAATTTATTTTCCGAATTTAAATAATTTTTAAAAACAAACCTTTAGTTTGCACAGAACAATTTCACTTCATAATCATAGTACCACATCTGATTATGTCACTCACTGAATATTAAGTCATTCTGATGTGTCATTTCAAAATAAAAGCCCTTTGAATTGTCCCATTTCTGTAAATTTATTTCCAAATTTACATAATTATTAAAAGTGAACTATTAGTTTGCACAAAACAATTTCACTTCATAATCATAGTACCACATCTGATTATGTCACTCACTGAATATCAAGTCATTCTGATGTGTCATTTCAAAATAAAAGCCCTTTGAATTGTCACATTTCTGTAAATTTATTTTCAAATTTACATAATTATTAAAAGTGAACTATTAGTTTGCACAGAATATTTTCACTTCATAATCATAGTAGTCATGTTCCTATTTTACCTTAGTGAAATGATTGTACACTATTAAAAATAAAGCTGCTGTCAGAGGTTCACTGTCACGCCCTCGTCCTGTCATGCCCGTTTTCCTCGCAGTCGCCTTTAGTTTCCCAGTCGTGTTGTTTCTTCCTTTTTCATAGTCATGTGGTGTTGTTTCTCTCCCACTTCAGTTCAGGTTGTTTTTGTTTCCTAGTCGTTTCATTTTGTTTCCAAAGTCATGTCGGTTTGTGTAATTCTCATTTGTAGTCATGTCATTTCGTTTTTCTCCCCAAGCCTTGTCATTTCTTTCCTCTAAGTATCATTGTTTTGCCTCCAGTGTATCCATGTCTTGTTTCTTAGTTCGGTCTGTCTCTGTCGTTTTCCTCATTTCATTTCATATGTCTAGTTGTTTCTGTAGTTGCCAATCTTTGTTTTGTTATATCTTTTGTTTCATTAACATTACTGTGTTTTAGCAAGTGTGTCCGCCTCCGTCAGTCCGCCCCGCTAATCATGACAGAATGACCAATCACTATAAGGACGCAGCTAACACAGACAATCCTTTTGCGAGGTGTGCTATTCGCCGGACGCCATTCCGTATAGGCCCGTAAGGGTATGTTTTGAAGGCGGCTTCGGAATGGAGTAGCCGGCTCCAGCTCATGCCCCCTGCCTCTGTGGACATCGTCGCAGGGCCCCCTGCCTCCGTGGACGTCGTCGCAGGGCCCCCTGCCTCCGTGGACGTCGTCGCAGGGCCCCCTGCCTCCGTGGACGTCGTCGCAGGGCCCCCTGCCTCCGTGGACGTCGTCGCAGGGCCCCCTGTCTCCGTGGACGTCGTCGCAGGGCCCCCTGCCTCCGTGGACGTTGTCGCAGGGCCCTCTGCTTCCAAGGACGTCGCTGCACTCCCTCCTGATCTCCAGGAGAAGCTTACAAGCCTCTTGGCACGTCTGGAGGTCTCCATCCCCCAGTTGTTTTGATTCCCATGTCTGTTCCTGTTCGTGTTCAATCCCGGTAAACGTCCTGGTCCCTGTTCCCCTGCCAAGTCTTATCCAGTCCTCTGTTAATCCAGTCCAGTCCACATTTCAGTCTAATGTCTTATCACCTGTCTTTTCTCCTGTCTTGTCTCCAGTCCAGTCTCCATTTCAACCCTTTGTCCTGTCTCAAGTCCAGTCTCCTGTCCATTCCCAACACCCAGTCCCGTCACCTGTCCTGCCTCATGTCCAGTCCCCATATCCATCCAGTGTTCAATCAAATGTCCTGTCCCCTGTTCAGTCACTTGTCTTGTCTCCCTTCCAGTCCACTGTCCTGTCACCTGCTCCTGTCCAATCTTCTGTCTCTGGTTCTGTCCTGTCCTCAGTTATGTCCCCTGTCTCGTCACCAGTCTCTGCTCCTGTCCAGTCCCATTACCCAGTTCTTCCATATGTTCTGTCTCCATTCCAGTCTCCTGTCCTGTCACCTGCCCATGTCCAGTCTTCTGTCCCTAAACCTGTTCAGTCACCTGCTTCTGTCCCGACTCCAGTTCCTAGTCTCGTCCAATCCCTGTTCCCATCCATTGTCCTATCCATGTCAAGCACCCTGTCCAGTTTCCTGCTCCGGTCCAGTCTCATGTGTCCACTCCCGTCCTGTCTAGTCCTTTCCAGTCTCAAGTCCTGTCTCCTTTTCCCTTTTTTCAGTCACCCGTTCAGTCCCGCCTGCTCTCCAGTTTTGTCTCCAGTCCGTCCCCCTCTTCATTCCAGTATTTCATCACCTGTCTCTAGTTCTGTCTTGTCCCGTTTCTGTCCTCTGTCTTGTCCCAAGTCTCTTCTCCTGTAGCCCCCCTTTGTCAGCCTCCTGTCCTGTCCCGTGTCCCGAGACAGGAGCGGCTGGTGCCGCCTTCACAGAGACAGGAACTGCGGGTGCAGCCTTCACGGAGACAGGAGCGGCGGGTGCCGCCATCACAGAGACAGGAGCTGCGGGTGCTGCCTTCACGGAGACAGGAGCGGCGGGTGCCACCTTCACGGAGACAGGAGCGGCGGGTGCCGCCTTCATGGAGACCTCCAGACGTGCCAAGAGGCTTGTAAGCTTCTCCTGGAGATCAGGAGGGAGTGCAGCGACGTCCTTGGAAGCAGGGGGCCCTGCGACGACGTCCACGGAGGCAGGGGGCCCTGCGACGACGTCCACGGAGGCAGGGGGCCCTGCGACGACGTCCACGGAGGCAGGGGGCCCTGCGACGACGTCCACGGAGGCAGGGGGCCCTGCGACGACGTCCACGGAGGCAGGGGGCCCTGCGACGACGTCCACGGAGGCAGGGGGCCCTGCGACGACGTCCACGGAGACAGGAGGCCCTGCGACGATGTCCACAGAGGCAGGGGGCATGAGCTGGAGCCGGCTACTCCATTCCGAAGCCGCCTTTAAAACATACCCTTACGGGCCTATACGGAATGGCGTCCGGCGAATAGCACACCTCGCAAAAGGATTGTCTGTGTTAGCTGCGTCCTTATAGTGATTGGTCATTCTGTCATGATTAGCGGGGCGGACTGACGGAGGCGGACACACTTGCTAAAACACAGTAATGTTAATGAAACAAAAGATATAACAAAACAAAGATTGGCAACTACAGAAACAACTAGACATATGAAATGAAATGAGGAAAACGACAGAGACAGACCGAACTAAGAAACAAGACATGGATACACTGGAGGCAAAACAATGATACTTAGAGGAAAGAAATGACAAGGCTTGGGGAGAAAAACGAAATGACATGACTACAAATGAGAATTACACAAACCGACATGACTTTGGAAACAAAATGAAACGACTAGGAAACAAAAACAACCTGAACTGAAGTGGGAGAGAAACAACACCACATGACTATGAAAAAGGAAGAAACAACACGACTGGGAAACTAAAGGCGACTGCGAGGAAAACGGGCATGACAGGACGAGGGCGTGACAGTGAACCTCTGACAGCAGCTTTATTTTTAATAGTGTACAATCATTTCACTAAGGTAAAATAGGAACATGACTACTATGATTATGAAGTGAAAATATTCTGTGCAAACTAATAGTTCACTTTTAATAATTATGTAAATTTGAAAATAAATTTACAGAAATGTGACAATTCAAAGGGCTTTTATTTTGAAATGACACATCAGAATGACTTGATATTCAGTGAGTGACATAATCAGATGTGGTACTATGATTATGAAGTGAAATTGTTTTGTGCAAACTAATAGTTCACTTTTAATAATTATGTAAATTTGGAAATAAATTTACAGAAATGGGACAATTCAAAGGGCTTTTATTTTGAAATGACACATCAGAATGACTTAATATTCAGTGAGTGACATAATCAGATGTGGTACTATGATTATGAAGTGAAATTGTTCTGTGCAAACTAATAGTTCACTTTTAATAATTATGTAAATTTGGAAATAAATTTACAGAAATGTGACAATTCAAAGGGCTTTTATTTTGAAATGACATATCAGAATGACTTCATATTAAGTGAGTGACATAATCAGATGTGGTACTATGATTATGAAGTGAAATTTTTCTGTGCAAACTAAAGGTTTGTTTTTAAAAATTATTTAAATTCGGAAAATAAATTTACAGAAATGTGACAATTCAAAGGGCTTTTATTTTGAAATGACACATCAGAATGACTTGATATTCAGTGAGTGACATAATCAGATGTGGTACTATGATTATGAAGTGAAATTGTTTTGTGCAAACTAATAGTTCACTTTTAATAATTATGTAAATTTGGAAATAAATTTACAGAAATGGGACAATTCAAAGGGCTTTTATTTTGAAATGACACATCAGAATGACTTCATATTAAGTGAGTGACATAATCAGATGTGGTACTATGATTATGAAGTGAAATTAATCTGTGCAAACTAAAGGTTTTCTTTTAATAATTATGTAAATTTGAAATTAAATTCACAGAAATGGGACAATTCAAAGGGCTTTTATTTTGAAATGACACATCAGAATGACTTCATATTAAGTGAGTGAAATAATCAGGTGTTGTACTATGATTATGAAGTGAAATTGTTATGTGCAAACTAAAGGTTTCTTTTTAATAATTATGTAAATTTGAAATTAAATTTACAGAAATGGGACAATTCAAAGGGCTTTTATTTTGAAATGACACATCAGAATGACTTCATATTAAGTGAGTGACATAATCAGATGTGGTACTATGATTATGAAGTGAAATTGTTCTGTGCAAACTAATATTTCACTTTTAATAATTATGTAAATTTGGAAATAAATTTACAGAAATGTGACAATTCAAAGGGCTTTTATTTTGAAATGACACATCAGAATGACTTGATATTCAGTGAGTGACATAATCAGGTGTTGTACTATGATTATGAAGTGAAATTGTTATGTGCAAACTAAAGGTTTCTTTTTAATAATTATGTAAATTTGAAATTAAATTTACAGAAATGGGACAATTCAAAGGGCTTTTATTTTGAAATGACACATCAGAATGACTTCATATTAAGTGAGTGAGGTGTTGTACTATGATTATGAAGTGAAATTGTTCTGTGCAAACTAAAGGTTTTCTTTTAATAATTATATAAATTTAGAAATTAAATTTACAGACATAGGACTACACAAAGGGCCTTTTTTTTAAATGGCACATCAGAGTGACTTGAGAGTCATGTCCTAAAATCTTCATCATTTCCACAAAATAGCAAATATTTGTTGTTTATCCATTTATTATTTGTTTAGAAAATTATTTATTTATTACATACATTTCCTGTCATTGACTTTTGGCTTTTATCTGGAAATTTGTTCCTCTGCACGCTATTACCGTAATGTTCAGAATACGACGTTCCACCAAATCTAAGTGGGGGCTGGCTTGACCAAGCTTTTCCAAGTGGGGGCTGGCTTGACTTCAGTGAAACACAACGGTGTAGCATGTTGCAAATGGATGTTTCGAAGGCCTTTACCACAAGCTCGGAAGTAACATATCACTAGAGATAACGTTTTACTGAATCATTTAATGTTCGCAAACTTAACATTGGTCACAAAAACGGTAATTTACCTTAGTAGCTAAAAAATATGAATGTTACGGTGCCACTGCAGAAGAAGCACTAACGACACTCTTCATTTACTCACCTGAGACTTGACGCCGAATGCAGTTGTTAGCTAATCTGATTAAATCTCCAGCCAGCACTGCACAAACATTATATTCTGCCCGTGTAAACTAGGAAACTCTTCAGACCAGCGGATTCGAGCTCACCATCACTCAACGCTTACAGGAGGTGGCTAGCTACAACTGTAAACATGTACTATTACTATTCTCTCGGCAACACGTCGCTCAGCTGAGGCGCCGCACGCTGATTGGGCAAACGGCATCACACGTGGGCGACCTCGCTTCTCAGATTGGCTTTACTTCTCAACGCTCCCGTCCCCTTTAAAACCCGTACGCTTGCGTGGTGTATTTGGTATGAATATTAATTTATATATTACCAGCCTTATTTATAAAGCCATGTACATATTCTTCCTTCTGTGTGCATTTAAAGCATGTCTTACTGCAACAGACTTTTAAAAATCCGTTTCGCAAGAGAGACGTAAAGAGTTGAGGCCGTAGTGATTGGCTGAAATTACCTGTCAATCAAAGCGTGTAGGGGCTGGGACCGGGAGCAACAAGAACGAAACTTAAAGCAGAGAGAGCGGACCTTCCAAGAAATGACGAAACGAAACCTAAGCTACGTTTGGAGAGAGGAGAGCGCGGGAATTTGAAACATTGACTCATCTCTAAAACCTCATCAGAGTTTGTGGCATTTTGAAGGAGCACAGGTCTGTTATTGTACATCTCTTATATACCTAAGTAAAATTTGGATAGATTTTTCTTTAAAACTTTATATACAAATTGTGTTATCTGTGATGTGTTTTTTGGAAACTTCTATTATGTATGAAGTCCATGTCCATTCTGGCCTTAGTCTACAGTTATTCATTATGTAATGTTCTGTGGCACAACAGTGCATCAGTTTGTCAGAATCCTCTGTTTCATTTTATTATTTTATTTAGTTTTCATGTATTAAGTTATTACTGCGGGGATCTCTGTGCTGTCAGTCACAGAGTATTAGTCATGATCTAGGATGAACATAAACAAAGAGTTACTTAGGTCATTAAACAAAAATGTAGAGAAAATGTATATTCTGTCTTTTTTCAACACAAAATTGACACTGGATTTTTTTCTTTATGACATACGAAAATATATATATATCAAACATATCTTTATATTACAAAGAAATGTATTCTTAATAGCATCCTTAAAGGGACAATCCGTAATATATGTACTTTACTCAATCATAAAATGTCCAGTGTGTGTCATCATAGATTAAGGAAACAGGCTAAGCTGAAGAACTGGTGTCTCTAAAAGTAATGCTGGAGCCAGTATATTCTCTTTGAGAATCTATTGGAATTTCAGCCTGAGAACTTCCAAACCTACTGTGTTGCCAGGTACTCAAACATAGCGTCCTGCGACCATTAAGTGACCAAGCAAAGCATGATTAGGTGATCACCTGAACAAAATCCTATTCAAACAAACAACAGTATAAAAACCATTGCTGCTGTCATCACAATTCACTTGTTATAGCACCAGCTGGATGGGAAAAGCAGTGCTTGGACTACCCACGAATGAAATGTAGTCAAAATACAACGGTGGATGAAATCAAAGCGTTGAAAAGAAAGGTTCTTAATGAGGAAAAGAAGGGTTAAATTGTAGCTTTACTGGCAGAGGGATGCAGTGAGTGTCAGGTTTCTTCTTTCTTGAAAATTTCAAAAACTGCAGTTCATAAGAACAAGGTCAAGCAGGAAATACATGCGACAACAAAGCTACCGAGTGGCAGAGGACGAAAATGACTCTCTACTGACCGTAATGACCGCCACCTCATCCGGATGTCACCAAGGAGACTATAATGATTAGACTGTAGAGGACTGGAGTAAGGGCATCTTCTCTGATGAGAGCAATTTTCAGCTTTGTCCAACAGCTGGTTGTGTGGTTAGAAAGAGACCTGGGGAAGCCTACAAGCCAGAGTGCTTCGCGCCCACTGTGAAATTTGGTGCAGGATTGGTGATGATCTGGGGGTGTTTCAGCAAGGCTGGAATTGGGCAGATTTGTCTTTGTAAAGGACACATGAATCAAGACACTTCCAAAATTATGCTGGAAAAAAAACTTGCTTCCTTCTGCTGTGACAATGTTCCCCAACACAGATGATTGTTTTTTCAACAGGACAATGCTCCATGTCACACAGCCAAGTCAATCAAAGTGTGGATGAGGGACCACCAGATCTAGACCCTATCATGGTCAGCCCAATCTCCAGACCTGAACCCCCCATGAAAACCTCTGGAATGTGATTAAGAGGAAGATTGATAATCACAAGCCACCAAACAAAGCAGAGCTCCTGGAATTTCTGTGCCAGGAGTGGTGTAAAGTTACCCAACAGCAATATGAAAGACTGGTGGAAAGCATGCCAATGTGTATGAAAGCTGTGATTAAAAATCAAGGTTATTCCACCAAATACTGGACTCATCCTAAGTTGAAGTATTAGTACTGTGTTGTTTATAAATGAATATAAGGTTGTTTTATTTGCATTATTTGTGGTCTGAAATTTTTGTAACTGTTTATTATATGGATCATTAGTAATTTTCTATAAAATAGAAATACAAAAATACAATATTATTATTTAGATTTTGGAAGACACGTGCCAGTATGGCACTGCTCAGCCTGGTCAAACACACTGCCATCAATTGTAAAAGTAGAAAAAAACTGATCATTTTGTAGTGGTCCTTTATGTTTTTCTAGTGCTGTGTAAATACCATTTTATGTTCGTATGGATAAAGTAAGTTAATCACTTTTAATTTCTCTAAATAATGCCTGGTTATGTTCTTCTGCAGCTTATCCCATTAAGGCAATCATTCTCAATCTTTTTAGACCAAGTACCACTTATTATCAAATCAAAGCCCCCAAGTACCCCCTGTGAATCCTATGAATATCTTGCTTGAATATTTGTAATTTGCATTCATTAAACAAAAATTATTCTAAAATAATTACGAACATAGAACACATAAATGATTAGGCCTAAATAGAATGTTTTAAACACAATTACATTTATGAGAACATATACAATTTTGGGGAAATAAACATTGTGAAAGAAAAAAATGCAAAGAGAGATTAATTTAATATGAGCTTTAATAGACTAGGTGTAAACAGTGTGGCACTTGGAGCAGGTGCTCACAGCGGCTCTCAGCACTTGTATCAGTAGGTGATGGAGGTGCGGCGATGTTAAACTGTGTTTTAGGACTCTAATGATGCGAAGATCAGCCATGTTGTTTTCCTTCAGTTAAGTGTACTCTCTATCTATGCCATCTTCTGTGCTTAGGGGCATTTTGCTGGGTAGGGCCTCAGTTTGTTTTTCTCGTTTACACTTTGCCCTTTATGCAATAAAGTCTGAATTACTCACCTCTGTCTCTAGCCTTTGCTTACATTCAGTAAGAAGCTTAAACTGGGCTTTCTTTACATGGATTTGCAAAATACTGGGAGTGCTTGCTCTTTATTTTGTTCTGTTGCTATGGAGTTTATCCTCTAAAATGGTGAACGCTACCCACAATGCAATGCGCTGTTAAGTAGTTGCTCATTCTCTATATACTAATGACCGTCCCTGTGTCCGAAATGGCTCCCTATTTCCTATGTTATTCACTATATAGTTCACTGTTATAGGGAACTGATTTTGAACACTACCTCATATGGGTTTTTACCAAACAACACAGTGGATTATGGGTAATCTGATATTTGTTAATGTACATGAGTTGTACGCTACTATTTGCAGTGCATTGTGGGATTGTTTGAGTGCACTGAAAAATTTCCACTATGTTTTTGGACACTACTACAAAATGGTGGAACCCCAAAATATATATAGTGAATTGGGCACTGTTTCAGACACAGACTTACAGCTGGAAGCAGAATGCTTTTTTCTGTTACCATGGCAACACACAGCCTTGAGACAGAGCAGTCACTTTTTTTATCTTTCTGTGTTTTTACTCTGAATTGTGGGTGTCGTTTAGAAGATACACAGTAAAATGGCACAGGCGGGTATGACGTCTTTTGTCTTGGTGTGGTGTGATAATTTTGTTAACATAATTGTACAAAGGGGATACCTTCTAGAGTGTCTCCAAATTGGTGCTTTCCCCCAGCTGTACTCTGCTGTCTCCGATGCTATTCTGTTATACACGCCGACGGAGTTTTGCTGCTGTCTCTGCTCAACTCAGACTTAATCCATTCAGGATCATTCTGTATTGTTTAGTGTTCTGTGTTTGCTCTGTTTATGTCTTTCACTCCATCCTCATAGCTTTGTGAATAGCTGGATAGCTAGCTCGCTCACTAGGCTCCTAAGCTTTAGCTTACCAGTCTCTTTGACTCAGAGAGGAGGCGTGGCTATGGTAGCTTTGTGATTGGTCAGTATACTGACATAAGCATTACCCACTTTTAGGACAGATCTAGAGGAGAGCAGTACTGGCCATTTCTGAGGAGAAATATATCATATTTTTGTTGTGCGCATGTTTTTTATTCAAACTTTGCTGAACATGTAACATAACACACAAGTTTAGAGGTTGGAACTAAGTATGTCAATATGGAAATTGTGAATAGGAAGCAAAAAAATAAAAAATAAAAAAAAACACACCAGCCTTTTCTAGTCTAAACATTTAAGGTGAATTTAGACAGTAAAATCTGCAGATAAATTCTACAGAAGCTCTTTTGTTTGTAGTTACTTATGTAGATATTAAGTGACATGCAGTGCAATTAGTTTGTGTGTTTTAAACAGATGAAGTGGAATAAGTGCTTTATTGAGCCCTTAAGGAGGAATGGAGATTTCAAGAAGCTGGCGAATAACAGCAATAAGACACAAAGACCTTAAGGTGGAACTAAATGTTTAAATATGAAGATTGTGAAAAAGAAGCAAAGATCTGTTTCCTAAAATTATATTTATGGTGGAAATAAATTGTATAACACCAGCACTGTCCAGTTAAAATATTTCAGATAGATTTAGAGAGTAAAGACTTATTCAGGGATTAGCAGCATCTCATTCACTTTAAGCCTTTCACTAGCATAAGTAGATGTTATATGAACTTTGTAAATTTGATAATGAAATTTAGCTATTACCATCTATTGTAAGCAGTACAAATATTTGAGTCCAAATAAACTACCAATACATTAAAAATACCAATACAGAATACTGTCAGGACCGGGCACACTAACGGAGGCAGACGCATGCGCTATATCACAGTAGAATAACAAAACAAGACAGAATATTTAGACTACTAGACAATACTTGAACAAAGAAAGACCTAGACAGAGAGGGAACTGGACAGAGAAACCTAGACAGAGGGAGCTAAACAGAGACCTAGACTAGAGTGACAGATACAGACCTAAACTGAGAGACAGATACATACTGACCAAGGCAGGAAAAGCTGGACAGAGACCCAAACAGGGAGAGCTAAACAGACTAACCTAAAACAGTGGGAACTAAACAAACAGAGAAAGCTAAAGAGACTAACCTTGACAAAGAGAACTAAACAGGGAGCTAAAACAGAAACCAAATGAGAACATGAAGCACATGGAAGAAACAGACAGACCACACAGATAAACGCAGGGAAGTGAATCAAACTGAGGAACAGACGAGACAGACAAGCGAATGTGGAGATTACAGGAAAGAGGAGTGAGAGAAACAAACTGACTAGAAGGGGCCCGGGAATGAGAAACAGCCGAGACAAACTGACTGGAGAAAAAAGAGCAATGTCTGACCATGAGGAAGTCACACAAAGGAATTTAAATGCACAACACAGACAAGGGACACCTGGATCAGATAACTAGGGGGTATTAATATAAAGGAGGCAAAATGAGGAGGTGGAGCTAAGGCAGGACTAGGGCGGAGACAGGAACAATAACAAAAAGAACCATGTGCTAAGTAAGCACATGGTGGGAACAACAGATAGGACAGGACCAAGGCATGACAAATACACAATAACAATACAGAATCAATACTAGGTATGAGATACAGAATCAATGCTTATACCTAAAAAGAGAGAAATGCAAAAATAAACATATACAAGAGTAAATGTTGATACCGAGAAAGCTATTCAAGAGATTTATTAGCTTTTGTGTTATTTTGTCCTAGACAAATGTACAAATAATAAAGTTGCATTCTCTGCAATGTGCCTAACACACTATATAACAAAATTTAGACTTTAGCGTGTTGGTCTCTGATGAGTATTTTCAATCATGTTTGAAGTAATCCATTTTATATTTGAAAAAATTATTAGAGGAGAATGTTAGAAATTAAGGGAGGTATATAGCTGCAATTTTGCCTCTGAAATGTAACAATAGCTATTTGTATTCCTTCATCACTCACCAGCTAATGGGAGAAAAAAGTAAACACAGCCTACCCTAAAGAATTTACCCAAAAAGCAATTTTAGTGTTAAATATTTCTCTGGTGTTCAAGACACATCATAACTTGTCACGGAGTTGCATGGGACGCATAGAAGGCAAGCGCATAGGTATCACTTTGATGTAAGGCATAAGTGTCAACAAAGCAGGCAAAACATAGAAACACAAAACAAGCAGACAGAAGAAGACAACTTCATACAAAATAAGTCAATACAACGAACACCGACGTAAGAATACAAAGACAGAGTTTATAAAGGGAATAAGTAAGGGGCAACACCTGTGAGCAATCACACTCAGGGCTCACAGATGGAGGGCGTGGCTAAAGACACAAAAGGAGCAGGAACCCTAAACCAAACATAAGAAAACAGGAACAAGAGAACAGGAACAGATCCTGACATAATCAGATATCCTAACAGTCAAATCAGAGAGCTGTGCTGAACAGTATTTATGCAATATTTTTGAAGGTACTGTATTTTAAATGGAAGCATTTGATGCTTAATATTAAACCTGTTATACCTACACAGGAAATTTCAAAGTACATTTAATGTAGTTTTTATAAATTTACCTACAGTTATAAGGTATAATAAAAAGCCAGAACACAGAAAATGGAGTACTTATTTATTGTAAATAGTGAACATTTACAGAGAAATAAAAATACAATGGAAAATAATACACACATGGGTTCCTACAATACAATTATATTGAAAGAAATGTATACATTACATGGTTAATTTAAACATAGCCTTTATTAAATGTAAGAGACATTGTACGACATTTTATGTATCGTCTGGAATGGAAAACACAGATGAACTCTTTTATCTGTATATTTTAAATTGAGCATACTGTTTCTGATGTTGCATGAAACTGAGATTGACTGTATTCATTACTTATTCCTACTTTTGCATGCCTTTGTAGAAAGATAAATATGGCAGATGTATTTTAACAAGAATCAATTTAGGTAGTTTGAGATTTTCTCTGGAACTTTAATACACATAATATAGATGTATATTTATATTCAAGGTAGGATAAACATACTTTAGGCAGGTTTGGGTTGAGAATTATTATAATTATTGACAAGAAATGCCATGGTAAACACTACAGTAGACACCATATATAACTAGTGTTATAACTGATTTTTCCCCCTTTAAAATTAAAGTTGGTCTGTGATTTCTGTCTAGCATTAACTGTGATTTTCCTCTCACTCTCTTCTCTCAACTGTTCTACAACCTGATTTTCTAAATTTTTTCAACTGTTCTGACAACCCATTTTTTAAACTAAACAAATCTAAGCTCAAACTCAAATTTAAAGTCAGATTTATTGCCCATTTCCATGTGCTGTGACAGGCCTTGTGATTAATGCAATAACAGGTATAATAGAGGGGGCATTTACTTCTTTATATTAGTCTCAGACTTTCTACTATCTTTTCTACTCATTTCCTGATTATTACTGAATGGTAATCATTCCATCCTCCCAACTTTCCTGGTTCAAAAGCAGATCATCTTCCTGATTCATGTTGTTTAGCAAGTACTTAATTCCTGCCTTGACACCAGTTTTAAGCCCTGCCCCCAGGGCATATCCAGCCACACCTGCAGTTCCACCAGTAACCGCCATAAGGGCATCAGTGCCCAAATCCACGGCACTGAGTATGGCTCTTTCTTTTGCTGTGGTGGAGCAGTTAACAGATGCATAATACACAGCTGTACCAAGGTTATAAAGTGTGGACACTCCAGGGATCCACTCTGCTACATTATGCACTCGCTCTTCCTTATAATTCTTACAGCTGTCCTGAGGAGTTGAATGTCTGCGCCATCGCACAGGCCCCACGCCACACTTCTGAATCCAGCTCTCTGACTGGCTGGGGGAAGCCAAGGGCACTACTCGACTGCCATGTCTGAGTATGACACGGTAAATCCTAGGGTTGGAGGCATCATCCTTACTCACACCTGCACAGCTGATTCCTAGGCTTTCACAGACCTGCTTAGCTTCATGTAGGTGGAGATGCTCACCAAGATCAGATGTTTTCCCATGTAACTGAGTGCCCTTCACCTTCAGCCAGCCCTGGCATTGTTTCTTTTGCTCAATAAAGTCTTTGCCATAAAGCCCACCCATATGCTCCCCTGTTTCTGCCAACTGCTGAATGTTAAACATGACTGCTTGTAGGTGGCGCTGTGAATAAGCATTCAGTCGAGGCAGAGTTGAGTGTTGGGAGGGTGGGTTCTTACTTTGCTTTATAAGGGCTACAATACTGACCAAAAGCTCATGTGTATCGTCCTGTCCAAGTTGTTTATATAGGTCCATAACCAGAGTCTGGGCTTCTTTTGTACATTTGGCAGACACTAGAACAGGCACTGTCACCAGACTCAACAACTGCTGTGAAAATCCTTCACCGCTCCAAGGTGCTGCAGCCAGCTCAGTACAGCTAACATTTGCATGGAGATGACCATGACCCTGTATAGAGGCTGCGAGGGTAGAGATAAGTCGGTGTGAGCTGGCCCTTGTTTCTTCCTCCACCCTAACTTTATCTTCCTCACTGTACTTGCCCTCCTGATTCTGCCCTGTCTCTTGTTTTAAGGCCAACTGTGGCAAAGGTGAAGACATTGGAGACACGCTGGCAGTGGAGATGATTGGCCAGAAAGTGTACTTGACTCCAGGAGTGAGTGGAGCCCTTCCATGAATGGTGTCAAACAACATGAAGTAAATCAGAAGCAGCCACTTGAGTTTGGAGGTCTGTGTCACCATGGTGATATACAGAAATTGGGCAAAATCAATTAAAAGCAAGAATCCTATGAGGCAAACAGAAGGTTTTGTGAAAATACATTTGTGCACATCATAGTCATAAAACATTTTATAGTATTTAGGTTTGATATCACACTGACATTATAGTACCATCCTCTCAGTGGACGTTGTTCACTGCAGAAATATATGCAGCTGGACTCTGTAGGGGCTATGTGCAAATAGAAGCCATGTGTGCATATTTGGGTGGTAGGCCACACAAAGATATGTCAAACTGTGTGAACAGCTGTGATTTGTTGGAAGAATCAATGGGAACTCCAACAGAAATGCTCAACAGAGATACAGCAAACATAGTATTGAATGCAGACTTTAAGTCTTGTCATTGCAACACATATGCACGCAGTCTTGCATAACCTTAATCTTGTAGTCATTATGTCCAGGGTCACAATGCCTGACATGATCTCAGCCTCTGTGAGGCTTTGTTTGTCACTTGTTCATCTTTGCAATTTACCTTGCCCAATTCAAAAGCTAAATTCTAGTGAAGTCATTATTCTTTATATATATATATATATATATATATATATATATATACATATGCCAGAAAACTTGTGCAAAATGCAAATACAATCATAATGCAAGGATGTGCAAATCATTTAAAGGCTATATTTAATTTAATATAACAGGGCATAAATAGAACAAAGACAATATTTCAAATGTTGAAACTTGGAAGTTATATTTAATTATACTGTAAACAGAAAATATGAGCGTTAGAGTGTATTACTGAACATCAGAAGCACAGCAGAATCAGTTTAGTCTGAACATCACAGTTAATTTGAAATCGTGAATATTTTAGATGTTTCTCAAAAAAAAAAATCCTTACCTTATTTTTTTGTGTCCAACAGAAGCGACTCTCTCTCTCCCTCTCTCTCTCTCTCTCTCTCTCTCTCTCTCTCTCTCTCTCTCACTCTCACTCTCACTCTCACTCTTCCATTCTCCGACTGGATTTAGCCTTGTTTCTCACTGAGGAATATAGGCTCATGTGGCGTGGGTGCATATTTTCTAAAGGCGTATTGTTTGTTTATCCCTGTGCCCCCTCTCTTTCTCGCTTCTGCCTTGCTCTTCTCCTCCTCTCTCTTGGACCATAGGGGATGGGTGTCCTTTGTTTCTGACCCAGATATTTTACAGCACACTGTACACATGCCTAAGAGGGGTCTGTGAATGTGTGTTTTGTGAGAGAGATTTTACCCATTGAATTTCAGTACAGAATTGACTTGAGGACATTTGGACCATTAGCCTGAAAGGAACATACTCTCATGAAACTCTTCTCTCACTGTCTGCTTCTTATCAGCCAATCCTCAGCTTCCATTACTAACCCCAAACATGTAGCACCAAGGTCACATCTGTTCACAAACTCAAACACTATGAGCCTTTTTTTTACTTGTGCTCTTTTATTGGCTACTCTCAGAACCATAGCTTTATAACGCTGGGTTTAAAACATCAAGCATATAAATCATATTAGCTAAACATGAAGACAAAATCTTTTATATTCCAGTTTAGTATTTGCAAGTAATTTGCAGCTGCATTATTTGGCAGGAACAATTAAGTAAATACACCAGTGTGTGTTTTACCTAGCACCAGTGCAAAGGTCACTAGGTAGAAAATACATGCCACCAATATCGGCATGACACACAATTATTAGGTCAAACATTTTCATGCAACAGAGAGAAAAAATCCAGCTTATGAAGTTTTCTGTAATTCTAGAATTAAGGGCAATTTTGTTAGAAAAACCTACCATGCAGCTCAGCATTTTCTGGTCTTCAGGCGAATACCATGCACAGTTTGTATTAGACATACTCTTGGGTTTTTGTTATTTTCTGTTTACGTGTTCAGTCTCTGCTTTATATTTTTGTCATGGGCAAACTTGTTATATGTCCAAACGCGGAGTCCCATGCTCATTTATTTATTTTTTTTTCCAAAAGCAAGAGCAAAAATAATAAACAAGGCATTTTCCCGTTTTCTCCTAGAAAGGCTTGGAACACTTATGTGAAGATATGGATTACACATGTCCAAAATATCTAGACATCTTTTTGAATGTAGTGTTTATCAAGCCAGAGCAGACTGTAGGGGGAGCTGTAGTCCAGTTTATACAATTGGAAATTTATACAAGGATTTCACTATAACTTGCCTTTCTATAGAGAACAAATCTAAACCTACAGGTCAAATGACACATTTTGATGTAAATATATAAACAGACACCAAAAACTAATAGAGCTTCATATTAATGATAATTTATATTATTAGATTTTTAAAAATATATTTATTGTAAACTCTATAATTGGAAGAACAATACAAAATGTAGTGTGTTACTTTTAAATTATTTTTTAGAAAATGTTTCATTTGGTTTATTACAAAAATATAATCAATTAAAGCATCTATTACCTAACATATATTTGGCAGCTAGTGCCCTCCTATTATGCAAAGGTATTGTTGTGATAGTGGAAGATTAAAAAGTTGCCTCAGAGAAAGCATTTGCTGGTCTTCACAGGCCCATCTTGGTAGAATTATATAAGTGGGGAAACCTAGCTTGTGGTTAGAATGGGAATGTCTAAAAAATGTTTAAACTATGTTAAATCTTCAAAAACATTTTAGCAGGTTTGTCCAGCTGTATAGAAATATCTATAATTTCAGTTTGAATGATGAATGAGGTACTCATTAAGCCCTACTTGTTATCCAACCTGAAATAGCTGACAGACATTATTAACCCTGAATCAGCATTAGGAGAATATGTGGCCAGGTGGATCACATTCAGAACTTCTGGTATACAAATGTCAACACTGGGGAACTATATACAGTAAATGATACATGGTATGAATGCCCTTTGTAATCTCATCATTTGGTTCTTTAAGGTGACATGACCTCCAGTGCTTTCAACCAAACACAATCCATTACTTGTGAACATTATGTCCTCAGTCCTTTATCACTCAGCTGTGACCTTAAAAACAGTAAATGCTCCTGGATGAATTAACCAGCTCAGAGACCAAGAGAAACTTTCTCCTAATAAAAAGCTGCTTTTATTGTGGAGACACACTAGCTATGACTACAGTGAGAATGTTTGAGAAATGGGGGCAGGGTTGATGGGGTTGGTTTCGGGGTGCTAAGAGAAACACTGGAATGTGTGATAAACTCATTCTCACACACACAAACACAGGCCCAAAACACAGTGGCACTCAGACTGGCGCACACGTGAGAACATACACACACTGCAATCCATTATAGTGAAAACACCCATGAGAGAAGGACAGATCGCAGCTGGTAATGACTGCCTGGCTGTGGTATATGTGTGTCTGTGTGTGTGTGTGTAGATCATTTCAGTAACCGTGTGCTCCCTGATTTCAAAGCTACACTGCTTCAAGACAGAAGACTTATTTTAACATAGCTTCTTCTTCTTGACAGCACTGGGAATGCTACCCTTCAGAAGCCTGCAGTGATCGCTGGCAAGAGCAAAACCTTTTTTTTGACTTATTGTTCAGTGAAATTCTGTCACAATATTTTTGTTTCTCGTGTACATTTTTGCAACATAGTTCCACTGCATGAGACACATTTCTTAACTGTATATTCTGTGCTTCACTAAACTACAGAGAAGCAAATGCTCTTTGCTTGTCAGATCGTAGAGGCACAACAATTTGCACTAGAGGAAGGTTGTGTTCAGTTACTTTAATTGAAGTACATACGGTTCAGTAAATTTTTGTTAGGTTTATACTTTCTAGATTATTTTAAAAGCACATTGTTTATCCTTATACATTAATTCTCTAAGTTACATAGTTGTGATTCTCGACAACCCCTCACAAATACATTTTCTAAATCATTGTGATGCTTCACTGAGCTGTAATAGTGAAAACAGGGCCTTTGTCTTTCTGTCATTCTACTCTGGGTTCAGCACTGCAGAAACTGTATCATGAAGCTTTTGGAGGAGGGTAGGAAACTACCCCCCCCCCCTTCACCACCCAATGGACTTCAGTACAGTGCTGTAAATATGAAAAAAGTAGGGGAAGAAAAAAGAAATAGGCCTATTCCAAAGCATGTACATGCAAACGAGAAGTTATTAACAGTGCGATTTTCTATTTCATTTTTTGGTTTATTGCTAATAGCTTCTGATTTAGTGGAATAGTATGTGTTATATATAAGTGTTAGTATACTGTTGACTGTCTTATTATTAAAGTGGAAACAAAATCTTTGTATGTCTATATGGTTTAACTGCTTGTGTCTACTTCCCACTGGGTCTGTACTGACAAGCCCTTCCATTCAGACTATGGCAAGCATTTCAAATTGAGACTCTGGGGCCTGTAGGATGTGTAGTGAATCTGCATTGTTGTAATGGTTTTTTGCCATGTTAAACCCAGGTTACTCCAGATTAAACTAACTTTTTATGTATATCTTTCCAGCAATTATAGCAAGACATTAAAACAAAAAAATTACTGCAAAAAAATTGAATCCCTCAACATCAAAACTAAATACGTCACCTAGATTACTCACAGACATTTACTGACCTGTATGACACATTATCCATATTGCTGACAGGTTGTTGATAAAGTGCATTGCTTTTTGTTGCCCCAGGTGTTCTGTCTCCTCGCCTCACACCCAAAACATGCATCAATCATAAATCAATCAACCTGTCATGTGATACTTGAGGGAATGGATTCCCCCAGGCTGGGCTTTTATGAATGTGCTCAATTACTGGTCTGGCAGGACACAGTGACCAGCAATGAAATATTTAAGGGACTTACCAAAGAAAGCCAGACAATATACAGACAAGTGACCAAATCAAAGAAAAAAATGACTTTGTACCAAGTTGGTCACCACTATCTGCCACTAGGAGTATACTTGTGGGATCTAACACCATTCTTCTCAAAGACAGGTCTTCTCTTGGTATTTCTGATGGTGGTGGTGGAGAGCACCATCTACAATTTGTGAACAATTTCTCATAGATTGTGACATCGTTTTTGTCTTCTCTGAGTGACTCTTTTTTTTGTCTCATTTTCTGAGTAACAGCTTCTTGACATCATGTCTTTTCAGGCCTATAGCATTAAGTTGTCTTCTCACAATGGAAAGATGCACCAATATCATACCAACACCTAATGATTTTTTTTTCAGATACAAATCAAGACTTATTATGCATCACATTATTTAGTATTGTGAACTTTCTGTGAGGATTTGATGGCATTCCACCACAACTGCATTGATGAGGTCATAAATACCAAGAATTGAATAGTTTTCTGCCAATGCTGTTTTCTGCCACAATGTGTTTATGTTATTTATTGTGGGTAAGGGTAGACGGAGGAGGTGTTTTGGTTTGGAAATATGAGTCAGTTATGATGTGCTCTATCAGCAAAGTGTTAGTTCTGTCACTGTATGACTTTTAGTAGAAGTGTCAGCTTGAGTTCACAAAGAGAAAAAAAGAAGCGAGAGAGTCAGCTGTCTGTGTGTGTGTGTGTGTGTGTGTGTGTGTGTGTGTGTGTGTGTGTGTGTGTGTGTGTGTGTGTGTAAAAGAAAGTGAGATAGAGAAGGTAGATAGAAATGGTACTGTATGTACTTTTACCACTGAAAGTAGTCATCTATCTTATGAAAGTGGGACAGTTTCCGTCTGGTCTTTATGCCTGATGTCTGTTAACACACACACACACACACACACACACAAGCAAATTTCTAAGAAATTAAGCCACAGTGTCATAGACAATTACACAGTGTGTCTCAGTGGTGCTGACATGGTAATTACGCAGCTGTGTCAAGAGGTGTTTTTACAGCAGAATTGTTATTTATTAATAATTCTGGTTAACACCAACAAACTAAGTTAATGATCTGTAAATTAACTTCATATATATACAGATGGACGCAATTAATCTTCTTCCAGAAGATGAAAGAGACCAGTCAGGACTGTATGGTGATGGTGCAGAGAGATTGTGGGTTTAAGAGTGTAACATAATACAACACTTAGTTTTTCCCTCACTTCCAGAGGCACCTGTGCCAATTAAAAACACTAATCAAGGACTAATTTGCTTTGAGTCTCTGAGCGCAATATCATTTACAAATGCTGCATATAGCGCTTCTCATTATGTGTTGGCAAAGGAAGCCCGATTCAATCAAGCTGCAAGTAAATCCACATTAGTGAGAGACCATGATTACATAAGGCTTCTAACTCATTTGGCTATCTTCATAATGGCAACTTTTGTAATTTTGTCATTTATGTTGGTTTTTATACCAGCCACATTCATTCATTCATTCATTGTCTGTAAACAGTTCAGGGTCTCTCCAGTTCAGAGTCCAGAGCCCGCCCGGCATCACTGACACACCTCTTGACACAGGCAGGTGCCAGTCCCTCACAGGGCGACACACTCATACCTATGGAGATTTTTGAGTTGCCAATCCACCTACCAGTGTGTGTTTTTGGACCTTGGGAAGAAAACAAAATGAAAGCCACTTTTAGCTAACATTAGTTAACATTTAGCTGTTTAGTTGAGGGGACAGTAAGGAGACCAGAGCTGGAGGAGTGGAGACAGGGTGAAGGACAATACAAAGAAACTAGTTTGGACAGATATGAAGGAGCCAGACCATGTAGAATCTTGAAGGTGAGAAGAAGTATTTTGTATTTAATTCTAAGCTCAACAGGAAGCCAGTGCAACTGCTGAAGAACAGGGGTAACGTGTGCTGTACGCTTGGTGGAAGTAAGAACCCTAGCTGCAGAATTGTTGATGTATTGAAGATGGTTCAAAAGTTTGACTGGAAATCCATAGAACAGTAAAATGCAATAATCAATACGAGGAAAAAAATCAAAGCATTCATCAGCATCTTAGCATCACTGTCACTAAGCATGGGATTTAAGTGTGCAATATTCAGCAGATGATAAAACGATAAAAAAAAACTTCGAAAAATGTATAACTTTACCAAAATAGTAAATTTACAATAGAAGGAAAACACCTTCTTGACTATCCACCTTTGATTATAAATTATTTTTTATAAAAGAAAGAAGGATCTGTTTTCCGTGATATAGGTCCTTAAATCTAAGACTGTCACTGCCATCTGACATACTGTGAGTAAAGCGTCATATGAAGCTATCAAGAAAGTACGGAATGGACAATGTTCCTGAGTCACTGAACCCAGCATCCCACGACCGACAGATAAGTGTTGCTTTCCTCACTTACACATGCCCTACAGTAAAAATGTTTTTTATCATTCTTCCCTCTCTCTAGCTCTCTTTTTAGTTTCTTACACACATATGCATACAACTATGTGTTGTACCTTTATTCCTTTTACCCAAGCCTAACCCTAGTCTCAACTTTATGAATCTAAACAGAAACAGAAACCTATAAAATAAATATTGAGGCTCTGTTTTAAATGGTGCAGCAGGTAGTGTCGCAGTCACACAGCTCCAGGGACCTGGAGGTTGTGGGTTCAAGTCCCGCTCCGGGTGACTGTCTGTGAGGAGTTGGTGTGTTCTCCCAAAAGTGTCCGTAGGTGTGAGTGTGTGTCTGTGTTGCCCTGTGAAGGCCTGGCGCCCCCTCCAGGGTGTATTCCCGCCTTGCGTCCAGTGAATCTAGGTAGGCTCTGGACTCACCACGACCCTGATCTGGATAAGCGGTTACAGATAATGAATGAATGAATTAATGTTTTAAATATACAGAGCATCACATACCTCAACTTTATCCACAAAGATAATTTATCACAAGCATTTTTCAGAAAAGCCCTGCCCATTGGAAGTTAATACAGCAAGAAGGGCAGGGCTTAGCAGAATATTTACTATTATTTTGAGGTCCTTCGAATAATCAGTCACTTTATCAAACATTAGTTCTGTAGTATGCAGTTTTTTTTATTTTTCATTATGAACTTCAGCAGAAAGCAGCCATGTTACAATACAAGTAGAATAGAAAAATAACTTTTGTCCGTAATCCATATCCATTTCCCATAATCCTGTGTGTCAGCATGGTCAGCTGAACTCATCAGAAGGGATATAAATACTACCAAGATGGCGGACAATAATGTATTTTTGTACAAATATAACAAATTTATATGAAAATTAGTATCATAAAAAGCCAGAGTAATCAGAGTGTTCACTTTGTAATCTCTAACATTGGTAATTATTCTGGCTAGCACAACTAATGTTAGCTAAAATCATGTTGTAGTCTGGAGATATTTTGCTGCAGCTTAACACTGGAGTGATAATATAGATAATATAGTGATAATATAGAAATGATGATGAAAACATCTAACCAAATAAGTCCCACATAGTCTTCCTTCTAAAGCCCCTCACTTAAAACACTTTAAATGATTACTCTGACAGAGAAAGTGAACAAGCTGCAAGGAGTGAGGTGCCCAAGGTGGTATTTTCAAACACCTACCATATATCTCAATTCTACAAAGGTGGAAACAGCAGGGGAGGGAGGTCTCTCTTTATAGACGTAGAAGATGAAGAGTCACAGAAACACAAATAATCTAGTGAGTTACATCACATTGCTTCACATCCTTCTTGACCTTTGTGTCACTTTCCAGGTCTTTCTGGACCCTTACGTTTTTCCACAATTCTGAAAGCGATGTTTACTCTGGGTTGCCCACTGGTTTTATCCAACGTGTGTGGTTTGTTGGTGTATGCATTTGGGTAATTACACAGGAAGGTAAACCATACCATCATTTCTTTCAGTCCAAGTGGAATGATTTGACAGATGATACAGTCCCGAGGCCTATATAGACAAAAACTTTATTATTCATATCATCATATAATTTCATTTATTGATTGCTATATGGATGTAAAGAGTGTTTTTATGACTAATCACCTACTCTGCATTTACATTAAATACAAGTGCATTTAATATCAAATTTGTAATATCATATTTAACTTACTCCACCAGATGTCCACTATCTGTATCCTGAAGACTTCAAATGTTGATGTTGTCGCTTTGTGACTTATAAATGTCACTGTTGTTTATTTTCAATGTTGTGAAGTAAGATGAAGAAGAATCTCTGCAGACACGTTTAAAGTTGTAAATACATTTTACATTTACAGAAACAGTGTCTTACGGGTTCTTAAGGATCCCATGAGAGAGACTGCCAAACCTATATTCTCTTCTCTTTCCCTCTCTCTTTCTGCTCACTTATATGTATGTTTTTGTTTACCCTTCCAAGTATGGTGAAACATATAAGATTTTCATTTTCTCCTGTTCTAGGACTGAAGAAAGTGACAAGAATTATGACTTCCTTCTCTTTCAGGAATGTATCTTATTCCGGTTACGTCATTCTCAAGCAGACATAACCCATATGTATGAACACAGAACCATAAAACATGTCTTAATGCTGCACTTAATATCATATGCATATAAACTATCCATCATCACAGATTCCAGTTAACTAATCCATCAGAAATACATTTCTTCAAAATATTTTTAATGCTGTTGAATTTAATTAGCACTGTTCAACTAAATAAGTTTCGTACTTTATCTTATTTTAGTTTGTGTGTTCATAATTAACAGAACAGACACTCGTGGTTCCTCGGGCTCACTGAGTAATGGGTCTCAGTGAACGTAACGGATCCGCCCCAAATGACGTCAGCTCTTTCCACGCTTTAAGGCGGTACGGTCGGACACGAGATGCGCTGAAGTTTCATTGTAGCCTTGCAGCCCGTCCACTTCAGGAAAGTCACTATAAGGAGAGTAACACTCATATGTATAGACAGTTGTGTTACTTTTTGGTGTCCAGTGCTCGTCACTGTGCACTAATTTAAAGTTATTGCTGACTTGTTACTCTGTACAGTTTATAAAGAAATTCGGGGAGAGTGTTGTCGGAGATAAGGGGCTGTGTTGTATGTATTTAGCTGGTGTTGGGTTTTGAAGGGCTGTGTTGTGTGGATGCTAAGAGGCTGTTCTTTGTAAGTCAGGGGTAAATGTGCTCACAGCCTGTAGCTGGGTGACTGGTCTGTGGGAAGCGCGCCCCTGAGGTGAGAGGAGGATGTCGCGAGGCTGCTCTCTCGCGCCGCCGCTGCTGCTGCTGCTCGCGCTGTGTGTTCTCGGGAGCTCAAGCCCTGCGCTGAGTTACATCACTCTGCAGGTGAGAGTCCTTCAGACGGCTTTGCATTCCTCGCATTTTTACATTTTTACAATCAAACTGTATTCGAAATACATTTACCATAGAAAACTAACATGATACAACTAACATGAGTCATAACTTTAGCAGAGGGCACATATTGTTATTGTTGTTATGGGTTGATACATTTATTTGCTATTAGGCTATTTCCTTTATGTTTAATTGTGCAAATAAACACCAAAATGTGTTCTTTGCAGAGGATGTGTCACAGATGACCAGGGCTAAACGTTGGCACATTTTGGGCTCAATTTAGGAATATACTGAAAATATTAATAATAAATCCATTTTATTCAAATATATTTGTCTTAAATGTAAAACGTATATCAGTATATGTTAAATATGTTTGATCCAGAATAATAAATAAAATACTAAGCAAAGTACTAATCAGAGCCTTTACAGCTGTGTTTTTAATCCAGTCATAATGCTCCTGGGGCTTAATATCATCAAATCCTCACAGCAATGTTCCAACATCTAATGTAAAAGGAGTGGAAGCAAAGGGGAGAACTAACATTTTTTTTATTTATTGAGTTAATCAGTCTACTGTAGCAGTATATCACAGTATATAGACACATGTTTGAGGGTTCTGCAGAAAGAGAACTGATATGAATCTGCTTCAAACAGACATTTGGGTTTTTTCTATGTAAATCATAATATTATAAAAACAAACAAATATTTATGTTTTGTTCTGGAGAAGAGGTACACAATTGGATTTTAGGACCAGTGCTGTACCTTTAAAGGAAGACTTACACCATCTGTACAATTAGCAAACAATATACCTGTACCTTTTTTCTTGCAGTGTGGAGATCTTATTGAGTGAGTTATATCTCACACTGTGCTCAGATTTGCTGAGATAATAACACTCAGGTTAATGTGCAAATGAATAAAGGCAGGAGCTCAACCATTTCTCAGAAGCAAGAACTCATTTATGATGCTGGTAATAACTATTATCATGTTTTCTTGGCCAGTATCTTATGCTTTCTTTCTGTTTAAGGATATTATTCCTGGGAAAGAAAATCAGAATTGAGTATCCTAAACCTAATGTTTGAGCAACTTACTTTAATATGGGTTTTTCATGTCTCATAAAATATTGTAATACCATTATCATCAGTCTGCATATTTTATTTAGATTTTATAGTTCAATGGAAAAAAGAAAAAAAAAAAAAATATATATATATATATATATATAACTGAGAGAGAGAGAGTTGGTCACTGTAAGTCAATTTGACTAATGCACTAGAAATGCTGAGGATTGAAATGCAATCAGTTATTGATGTTACATGATTAGTTCTGGATCAAAAATGTCATTCCTGTGTTTGATGGAGCTTCATCACTCCAGAGAACACAGTATCACTGCTCCACAGCCTGGTGCTTTGGAGCTTTATTCCTCTCTAGTTGACATGTTGCGTTGGACATGGTCGCCTGGCCTCATGTGCAGCTTCTCCAGAGAGTCCCAATCTACTGAGGATGCTTTTCTACAGGGATTGTTTAAACTTTGTGAGAGTAACTGAACTTTTTTTTGTTCAGTTAGAGCAGAGTCTCAGAAATCACATCTCTATAAATCCCTCATCATTCCTCTGGTTTGAGTATTAAATCTAAAATAACATCTAAAACAATCAAAATGGTTAAAACCTACATTTCAAAAACAGTTTGACTTTCTTCCTTTGCTCTTTAATAGCAGTTAATCAGATCAGCTCTTCCAATGCAATCTTACCAAACACATTTTTTTTGACTACATTATGTTTTTTTGTGTGTGTTACTCTCAGCGGGATAACACTGGCTCCCTGTCCAGGCGGATGGAGAGACAGTATGATGACGTAGATTATGACAGTTTCATTGGTCTAATGGGCAGGAGGAGCGCAGGTGAGTGAAGCATGGAAATTTGCTTCTATAAATATAGAAACTGGTGATTTTCAGATCATGTGTTTCTCACATTCCCCACTATTACATATCACCTCAGCTGTGGCTACAGTGATGTTCTGCTCAAACTGATTTGCAAGTATCTGATGGATTGTTTTTGTTACAGGTGCGAATGCAGTGCCACCACTCAGAAGTAGGTGTCTGTTTCTCTTATTCTCCCACAATATCTTTAAGGAGCAGTAAATAGTTTTTACCAAAAAAGTAGCACTTTTTTCAGAAGTTATAATATTCATTATTTGAATAATAATGGAAGTATTCATTTGTTCATTCATTTATTCATAGTGTCGCAGTCACACAGCTCCAGGGACCTGGAGGTTGTGGGTTCGATTCCCACTCCGGGTGACTGTCTGTGAGGAGTTGGTGTGTTCTCCCTGTGTCCTCCGGGTGCTCCGGTTTCCTCCCACAGTCCAAAAACACACGTTGATAGGTGGATTGGCGACTCAAAAGTGTCCATAGGTGTGAGTGTGTGAGTGAATATGTGTGTGTGTGTCTGTATTGCCCTGTGAAGGACTGGCGCCCCCTCCAGTGTGTATTCCCGCCTTGCCCCCATTGATTCCAGGTAGGCTCTGGACCCATCACAACCCTGAACTGGATAAACGGTTACAGATAATGAATGAATGAATGAATTATTGGAAAGTGCACACACATGAAATGAACAGACCCTGAATGAGCTAGTTTATGCTCTGGACTTCGTCTCTCACATGGTGGAAGCCATGGTTCAAATGGGTTTAGTAAAGAATCTCTGATACATCCAAGGCAGGAGGTGTCAGAATAATTGCTGTTTCAAAATGCCTACTTCCTTAAGTGTTTTAATCCAGTTAGGATGGTCTGGTTGTTATAACACAAGTGATATTTTACACTTGTGTTCTGCAGGGGACATGGACGACATTTTTGTTGGACTCTTAGGTCGGAGAAGCTCAGAACCAGGTGCGTTTTGGGTGTGTATGTCTTTAAGAAAGAGTGGGAGAGCGGTGGAAGCTAGTCATCATTTGGGAAATAGTAAAACTTCAGTGGATGAAACCGCCGATGAGTGAGGTTGGGTGGTAATACTGTCACCTGGTGGCCACGTTATAAAACTGCATAGATGCGCCTGCTTTTGCGAGATCTAACTCTGCTTTTGGTTTGTGTTAATATAGGAATCCCTCCCTGGAGAGGAAAGAGAAGAGGCTACACGATGAAGAATGGAAAGCTCAGGTAATAGTGGAAATGTTTGACAATCAAGAAATATCAAACCAATTAAAAAAACTTCTACATGGAAATTTGATGTACACTCCATAGGTTGATTGCACAATGTCTTGATTCCAAGCCTTTAATTTTTCTGTTTAAAGAGTTTATGTCATGAAAAATTAAAAATATACACTATAGCATCTTGAAAAGTAAATGTAGTGTAAATTGTAGGAGTACAGATATGGACATTAAAACCACTGGTGTACGTTTGGAGTGAACAAAGTTGTTCCTGTAGTGTAGCATTAGTTCTGATAGTGGTAGTGGTATTATCCTTTATATTATTTGTAATTTTGCAGTCATTTGAGTTAATTCAAAGATCATTAGGTTCAGATTCTTGGCTTCTACTGCCTTAAGTGGGTTAGATCAGTCTGATAAAGTACTGTACTTCATGCGATGCATCTGCTATAGACGGATGACAAAGCATGGAAATATATTTAAATTACTGCAATGAATCTATGTTCTTTTTATTACAGATTTCAACGTACTATGTGAAGCTTAGCTGCTGAAAATACAAGTTAAATACATCAACATGAGAACTACACAAACCATCTGTTGCATATTTAAGTTATTGAGTGCTCTGTTACTGTACTTATGTAAATGAATATAGAGTATAACAATGCCCTTTTCATCATAGGGTTCTTCCTCATATGCAAATTGAAATTCAGCAGTTCACCCAAGTATATTTAAACAAGTGTATGTACTGTAACCAGTTTTAAAGTGACTTTTTACTGGAAAAACACATGATACATTGCTACATTTACACCATCCAGTATTAATGATTAATATCATCCATTCACTCAGTTATTGTCCATTGTAATCCACCATGCTAGAGATAGCTGAAAAAAAAATGTTACAATGAGGGGGGAAAAAAAAACCTGAAAGTCAACTTAGAGTAAAATAAGTCTTTATTCGACAGGTTGGTCACTGTACCTCACTGATTTTCATGTTTTATTTTATTCTGTGAGCTGTTCATATCAGGTACTCTCCTATAAATAAAGACTGCTGTGAAATTACTGTACATATTTCCCTTTAGTACACACAAATCAGAGAGGAAGAGACCTCTGTACCTTTGGATTAGAAAGCAAGAAAAAAATATAGATGATAAAGATAAGTGAGAAAAGCAGACATGTTATTAGAAGTACTGTAGATCTTTGTGTATCCTCAACTCACTGGTTTTTAGTCATCAGAGTAACAGGTATATCCACTAAGTATTGTAACTCCCTCAGATGAAAGCACATAAAGAGGGTGTAGCTGAGGGCTTCTGCACACCCAGACACTCCTCAAATAACCTATGAAAGGCTTTCATCAATCAGAATGCTTTGATGCACCTGTAACATTTAATTCAAATGAAAAGGCCATTTAGATCCACTCCTTTGATTTTACCTTACAATTGAGGTTATACTTATTTGTGCATGAAATTACCTGTCATATCCAGCACATTCTGAATCAGTGTTTGAGCTGGACAGTTTCATATACGCATGAGTTTCTTACATTTTTCAAGTTTAAATGATAAACAAAAACAGTTTGTTAGTCAACTTTAAGAGCCCCCTGCAATATTCACCTGCTGATCATTTCATACATTTTATATATATAACCTTCATAACTTAAAAAAAATTCCAATACGGATTTCTTCAGTTTACTTTAATCAAACATCTCAACTGAGAATGTGCTCTCATTAAGCTAATGTATTTCCTTATTGTCACAGAACTTTAGTGGTTTCAGGTTTAGGATTATATCTCTATATTACTTCCACACTGGTTTCAAAATGGGTAAACACAAGACAATATTGTGCAGAAACAGCACAATTTCAATCCATTAATCACCACTCTCTGGAGCAGTAAATTTACAGACTTCAATTAGAGAGCAAGTTCTTGTGATCCTTTCCATAAGTTTTACAGAGAGCTGACTGTTGATGGACTAGTGACGTTTGGCCAACAGAAGAAGTACAGAGCCCTAGATAAGACAATGAGCACACACACAACAACTAACAAGACTCTTAGACAATCAAGCAAGCAGAGAAGTGGAGTGAAAGGCAGCCATTATTCTAGATTCTTTTTCAGCCAAAATCTTGTCAAGGTGCATGTTAGTTTTCAGCAAATGTGTGTTTTCCCAGTGCAGTGTTCAACAGCGAAATAATATTGCTAACTATCAAACAAACTTAACCATAAGGTGCAAGTCTGGGCAATGGGTTAAGGTGTAAAAGGCACAAGCTGCAGTACTCACAGTATGTAAAACAGAGTAGCCTCTAATCCAAAAGGCCACAACTAAACTCCATGTTTACCACTGTAACTAAACTGGATTCTCTCAGACAGATCCGTGTCCAATTTCACACATACAACTGGGTATGTTCTCCCTTATAGATTTTATCCTGTGTGCTTTCACTAATTCATGTAGCATGGGACCAAAAACAAAATGGATGACATATTCATGACCTCACACTAATTGGTGAAATGTGCCATGACCCTAACACAGTGGGCAGCACAAAACAGACCAGTTCTAAGAGAATCAATATACTTTGCTGAAAAGGTTCAACACAGACTAAATATACTCAATACAGTTTTTCAAACATTGGTTAGGTTTAAACACTCCTCTGAGATTTACCAGTGCGTAAAGTGACAGATGAAACAGGTCAGGGGTGAGTTTCCCTAAAACAATATTTTGTTGTCCAAGTTTTGTTCCATAATATTTGTAACATTAAAAATACAACAGTTTGTTGTTTTTTTTTCTCTATTTTACAAACTTAAAAGAGAAAATTAATTAATTCACAGAAACTACACAGACCAATATTTGTTGATTCTAATACCATCAGACTTAGTTATAAAATGCTATTACTAGTTTTATATATAAAGATTATAGCACTTTAATTTATCCCTGAGTGCCTGACAATTTTTTTTCTTCAAATTATGTCTAAAGATGACCTACTCTCTGCCTTCTGCATATTCCACATCTGAAATGTACAGAGGCATCATTATATTTCTCCCATGATCTGCAAAACTTAGCCAATATATATTCATCAGGCACTTTCTGTCATTGATTGGGAGAAAACAAAACCCCAAAAATATAAATCTTTATAATAAAATAGTATTCCCAATTTATATTTTTACTGGTATACTGTATGATAAAAAAATGCAACACTTTTCCTTCCACTAAATTAGCAGCTACTGGCTTTGTAGAGGAGAACTGCAGCTAAATCCTTAACAAAACTCTTAGTGAATAACAAATGGGTTGGCACAGATATCATTTACGTACTTAGCATTACATTGATTTTGGGAAACTGACCCCAGGAGAGGTAAAAAAAAAAAAAAAAAAAAAAAAAGAAAATTAATACACCCTCTGCCTCTTTCTCTCAAATAACAATTATTTTAAACACAAGATTAATCACATTATCATCTGACAATTTCAAAAGACACATCAGGATTAAGGGCAAAGTATCTTTAGAACATCCCTAGCCATAATGCTCAAAAAAACGATTTTGCAATATTGCTACTGTGTGGTACAACCAAACTTCTACCAAATGTGTGTTGCAGCCAACAGTATTTTAACATACACACTTCTTTCCATAAATGAAGAAAGATCAGACAGATGTGTTATAACTGACTTCCTACTCATAGAGCAGATGCCCATGGAATGAACAATGTTGGGTGCAGTACATTTGGACTAGGCATATGTAATTCGCACACAAGTAATGCATGTGCATTAATCACTAAGGCATCAAATAGCCTATTCAACCTTATACCACCATCCACCCCCCACCCCCACACGTAGGCACTATAAACCTGTAAGCCTTCATTCAACTAGATTGTGCATGTATATATAAAGTTATATACAAACACGACCTACAGTAAAAGAACCTGTCATCATATTATAAAGAGTTGCTCACACACTTTCAAAGCTTTCAAACTTATAACACACACACACCTCTGCTACGTGATTCAAGAGCAGATTTTCAGCACAACATTCAAGTGCACAAAGAAAAAAAAATAATAATATAATCTCTGGTCCATTTTAAAAACACACCCATCCTATAGAAATCCCAGAATCCCAAAGTCAAAATTAGTTTGAGAACTTCCCAAAAAACGCTGCTATAGCTTGTTCTCAACAGGGAGATTGGCCTCCTTCTTCACTTCTTGAAATCCTGCTTCTTGTTCAAGGTCCTGATGTGAATGTGTCAATCCTTTGTCTTTAGACTTGAATGCCTGAAGGCTTGGAGGCTCAGGGGGCTGATAGCGGTAATGATAGCCAAAGGCACGCAAGTGATAAGTATAGTATTCCAACAGGTACATCCATAATGGATCCACATAGTGGAAAGACACGGCTAAGTCTGAGCAACAATGGGGCCCCTGAAAATAAAAAAGGACAAATAGTAAAAGGATAGCCATGACAAGCATCTCTGACTATATTGGTTAATGTGTTACAAAAACAGGATTAGCAGGTAATTATTCCACTTTTGGAAAGTGTTATAGAAGGTAATTGTGTGTATTGTTCTTTGCCCATATATTTGATAAAAGACCTTTAAACACAGATCAGGATATAATAAACCATTTCATTGGGAATGCCACCCTGTAGGTAAACATCCAAAGTACTATAATGACATCAAGTGACACGTTGTGCAACTGTCAAGTTTAGTGAGGGGTAAAACCTTAGAAACTTTTATTCACTGACGTCAAACAACTTGTAAACACATCTTCACAGAGATGGCCTCCATGGTAATATACAGACCTTGAGATTTAGCAACTAAATGTTCCAAATCATGTTTTTGTATTTATATCTGGTGTTTAGCCAAACAGGTGATTATTTTGTTTAAGGGCAATATTCAAGTTTTCAAGAAGCAAAATAAATAGATGTAGTTATATATCTAGACAATTATTTTGCTTTAAAACAATATTGGCTAACGTTAAGATGCTACAGTTGTATCTGTATAATGAGAAATACCACCTATAAAACACTGATACTTCTCATAGTTTTCCTTGCACATTTGCAGAGCCTGGCAACAACCTCAAGCTACAGCATAGTTCAAAGACTTCCTGATACTTTGTATTAAACAAACATCTAAATAAAAACTCTCACATGCTAGCAACAAAAAATGTCAATGTTGTGCTTTTGCATTTTATCTTTGCTGATTGAGATGTGTCGTCCTTGTAAATGAATCTATTGTCTTGCTATGTCTGCATGTATGCAAATTAATCATTCAATGCCAAGTTGATTCTTTCTCAAAAAGGCTAGGGTGATAATGACAAATTAATTTTTGTCCAAAATCTTTCTTTAACTACAAAAAAGAAATAAAATATATAAATTCTGAATACTGGTCCCCCACACTAAAACACCACACAAATGTTAGGAGTATCTTACCTCTACAATGGGGTAATAACAGTAGTTCCAGTACCAGAAACTCTTGGGAAATTTGCCAGTGAGATGTTGCTCAGGTACAAAGGGATGAAAGGTTTCTCGATGCAGTGTGTCTCTTGAATCACCTGCCAGGACTCCCATTTTCTCCATACACTGCCCTAAAGCAAGATCCTCCACTGATGATGTATGTGTGCAGACTTTGGTGCGAAACCCTTCCACAAACCTCTTAAGAGCCTCTTTACTCAACACATAACCAGCTCCACCGCTCATGTAACCCTGCTTAGTGTAGGGTTTGAACCGCCTTCCGAAATATACTGGTTCATCTGGAGAGTGATTAGACAAGACCCAACGCAAGTTGTCCACTACCACGTAAGTGTCGTCATCAGCTTTGAGGAACCAGTCTGCATCATCACCATGCTTTTCTAGAGCATAGTGGAAAGCACGAATAGTTTTCCAGTAGAGCTGGTCTCTGCCTTCCTTTGTGTTGAGGCCCACTGCAGGAAAATCTGGATCATCCACAGAACTCATAAATACAACTATATTACAGTGACGGCTCCATGTGGCTTTCACATGGCGAGCTTTTTTCTGCAGATTATCGGGACCGGTCATCACCCAACAAAGAACGCGCACCTGCTTATAGAGAGCATCTGCCACTGTGCTGTCCTCATCTAAAAGAGAATGGAGGAAGTAAAATGAAGGTTAAAGTTAGTTAATCAGCATATCTTTCTGTTGAGTATAGCAATCTTATTCAGGTCCCTTTCTAAATATTTATTTGAATGGATTGCTCAAATAACAAATCAGAGGAGAACAAAAAACAAGAACCTTATGTTTGCAAGGGAACTACCCGACTGTCTGGATGTCTCTGACAACAACAATCATTTACATCATTTACAGTAACACTAGAATGTTATAAATATACAGTGGAACCTCTACTAACGAACGCCTATACTAACGAACTTTACAAGATACGAACCGGGCATTTGAATATTTTTTGCCTCCACCAACGAGCCATGACTCTAGAAACGAACCCGAGCCTCCGCCGAGCCGGCGGCTGGAAATGGCCACTGACCCCAATAGACAAGTCTCCCAGCGCGCCCAGACTTGAGTGAGCTTTTAAGATTAGCAAATTTTACAAATTTAGCATTAGTGTAAATAGCATACATCAAAATTCGTGCTAAGTTAAGCCGTATCTACGCTTCGTCTCCCCACATTCACCTGCCTACTCTCCATTATTCCACCCACCCCCCACCTCCCGTCATACAGCCAGTGCCTGTGTTACTCCTCCAGCCAGTCGTTTATTACTGTTACCACTGTATTTCTTTTTTATTTTTAGTAATGCTACATGTATTTTTTTTACTAATTTGAGAGTTTTGTAAACATATATCAGTGCAAAAATGGTCACTTTAGGGGTGGGGTGAAATGCATGAATTGCTTTTCCATTATTTTAAATGGGGAAAATTGACTCGAGAAACGAACTTTTCCACTTACGAACCGGGTCACGGATCAAGTTCATACGTAGAGGTTCCACTGTACAACCAAACCAAAAGAAAAATAAACAAATATCTAAGTGTGTTTAAGTCAATGAGACCTTCATAAAATAGTTCTTCAGCCCATCATTTAAAAAATTTATTAAAAAAAAAAAGAAACAACACACCGTGTTTTGGGGCCCTACGTAACTGCTTTAGTAATTAAAACTAATAGATATCATGACTGGGCGATATGGCCAAAAATGTTATCACAATAAGCTTTTCCATATTGATCGATCTCAATATTTAGCACAATATTAACATTTTGTCACACTGTGACAAAGGACAGCCTTCTAAAATTGTAGACATAATACACCAAATGTTCATTACTATACACTATTTAAATGTGTTTATATATATATATATATATATAAATTCAAATTTACAAGGAAAGATTTTACTGTAACAATAAAGTTTTCTTACCACAAAAGTAATGATATATATGTCTTGTGTCATGAAAAGAGTAAAACGATAATAAATCAATAAATAAACAAACACTCCCAAGTGCTGAACTGTAAACATATTGCAATTAACCCATATGAGAAGGCTTAGAACAGTGCCTGTAACAGTGGGAAAGCTAGAATGTTTTCAGTTTTGCACACTCGTTCATTCATTGACTGTAACAATGTTACATTGTCTGTAACTTGAGTGCAAGGTGAGAATAGTTCTACACTTGAGAGTGATTATTTTTTGACTATTTTTATTTAAGAGAAGCAGCATGATCTATGGCATCGGATGTCATTTAAAAAATTTGAGAGTGGAGAAAATTGTGTGTGAGGAAAATCCACATCAGGCGGCAAACAATGCTCTCGTAAATGTTTCCTCCCCCAAAATTGTTTTTTAAATTGGATCCAACGCCATCAGGCTGCTTCTCTTAAATAAACAATGTGCTTTTGTTCTGACAGGTGGATCATCCTACTAGAACAAATACAATGCAAAACTGAGTGAATAGGAGACTAATCATATATGCATACATATACACTTAAACAAGTACATGAATTAAACCTATTACAGTCTTGTTTATGTTCTCATGTTCATGCGGTCTCCTAAGTTCATACCATAATAGCATGAGTATGTGCCTCATAGAATGGAGCTGGCAGGAATAAAAATGAAGGCTAATTGAGCTTGATTACCCAAAGCCTATAATTGTTATCGAGTAAAACTTAATCACAAAATGATATTGTTTTATTGCCCAGCACTACTAGAAATGTTAAAGTCTAAAACAGCCCGGTTCTTATTATCACTCAATTTGAAAGAGACCCAAAAAAAAAAAGCCCCAGTAACATGTTCAACGCATGCTTGTATGTAGCTGGGATCAAAAATAAACTTCAGGATTACTGTGTAAACTTTATAAGGGTCATAAAAACCAATGCCTTATAAGGTAAAACCAGGACAAATCTATAATTCTTCAGAACTGTAGCTACATCAGAACTTGTGCAACACAGTATTGAGGTGGTAAATCTTAAATAGTCAACTTGACCAATAGCCAAACTGACCTATTCTCAAATGAGAGGACAACCTAGGAAAGTGATCAGTCCAGCTTCAAATGTAACAGGCACAAACATGTCCTTCACACGGTGATAGATAGACTGCTTTGTAAACATTGATAGTACAGCCCAAAAGACTACTCCAGGATGTGACAAATCATAACAAATAACTATCTGTACAGCTGCCAAATCATAACTAAATAACACTTCTGCAATATATTGCAACACATAAAAACATATTCAAGGTTTACTTGCACTATTTAGATCAAATTAATATAATTTGCTGGATTATATAAATACAACACATCCATGTATTAACATATACATTCACATAAGCACTCATACAGTATGTTATTCTAGATGGTCACAGCACACAGTAAAACACTTGTTGGTTATAGAGTTTATTTGCATATTGTTGCCTTTGGTGTTACTGGTTTTGGAAATACATATCGTTTACCTGTTTTTCCTTTCAGTAGACTTCTAAAACATTTACCTGTGTGGTGTGGATGGTTGAGATTGAAGAGTGCTGATCTCTCTTTTTTCCAGTTCTTCTCTTCCTCTTTAAGTACTTTTATCTCCTCTATGGTCTTCTGCAGGTCCTCAGGCTGTTGGAGAGAGAAATTCCTAGCAAACCAAACCTGATGCAGGAAGACATACAAGGTGCCTATGCCCACCAAAAAGCCCACACAAAATGAGGACCTTGGACAGATGGCCTTCATGTTGACAACTTTTCCCTTGTGACTCACAGTGACTGCAAATGAAAAATAAAATATAGACAGGAAGAAAAAAATAAAGTTAGTGAATGCACATCAAAAATCCTAATTATCATCATTATATGCAAACCTTTATATGAACAAAACTTTATATGAACCAAGTAAAAAGCCCGTTTTCATTTCAGGTTGATTTGAGAGTAGAATTTCTTGTTAAATGATGTAGAGAGAGGTTTTTCTAAATAGAGTCAAGAAAACATGCTTAACCTGACCATCAACTTTTTAATGACAGAAAGTTCCAGAACAGTGTGAATAAACTGTATGGCAATACACTTATTCCCTTCCTGTTTAATTAATATTTTCTAAAGAATATTCTTATTACACACACACATATACGACTTTTCTAAGGCAAAACACCCCAAAAACGCCGATTTAACATTCAAACTACAACAGACTTCCTTGTTCCATCTATGCATATATGAGAAACTCAGAAACGTCAAATCACTAATCAATCTGGACGGTAATAAATGACTACATTTGTTGCTGGATTAAGCGTTGAGATCTAAAATCTTTCTCTAAATCAATTATTTCACAAGGTTTAGTAATTGTTTCACTAATTACATGAGCTTAAGGCCTGGCAGACGACGTTAACTAGGAAACGTCAGCGTTAGTCAAACACTTCCAGGTTCAGTTGAAAAACAAATACCTTAACAACCTTTAAAGATTCTGCAAGTGTGTCAGCAGATTGTATAAATTGTCCTCGGTCCTTACCCGGCTTGAAGAGAGACGCACTGAGAACTCCAGTCTTGGGTCCATCACCAGTTTAACGGCTAAAGTTAGCTACAGTCAGCCAGCACACCTCGACCTTTAGTGTCTCACCGTGACAGGGAGAGATACAGGACTAAACACGCACCGACGCATGTCCCTAATGCAGCTTTACACCGAGCACGGCTCTCTTTGCTTCTCTTTAAACGCCAGCTAAATCTCTACACTGCGGCACCGACTCACTCGGTACAGGACTGACCCAGGCGGTAGATGACGTTAGCTCAGCTAGCTCGGCGGCTAGTTGAACGTGCAGAAGTCGTGGGAAAAACACGACTTACAACTCTTCTGTATGCGCGGACAATTCAGTCAGAAAATGTCGAAATGCGGTGGGGTGTTTATTACTTATACCTCGCCGCTGTGGGAGAGCTCATTGGCCGAACTTCTACTCAACTTCCCACCAGCGCACCTGAAGCGCCTGCGTCAACCCAGAACTGCGCATGCGCACAATAAGCCACTTCCATGACCAGAGGATTTAAAGGGGCAGTATATCATATTTACTGTACTAAATCATTTATATATATATATATATATATATATATATATATATCTGTAATTAAATATTACCGAAACAGGCTAAGATTAAGCACTGGAATCTTTGACAGCAGTGCTACAGCTAGGATTTTCTCCTTTGATAAGTATGCATTCAGGAGCTGGCTGCATCCCAATTGTGTGCTACACAATTATAGAGTATGTACCATCCTTAAAAGTGTGACTTCAGCAGACTAATACATAAAATATTGACCGTTTTGTACCAACAAGGTTTGATGAATTGCTGCTATTACAACACACATTGTACGTAGCTGCACCTGCAAAGCTGTTCACCTGAAATTCAAATATCTCCCTCCATACTGTGTGGTGCACAGTTTAGGTAAAAAAAATAATAATAATGATTTCTGCAATACAATAGTGCATTGTATGTCAGATAAAATCGATAATATCATGCCACTCTGTCTTACATTTAAGGAACTATCTGTGTATAGTTTCCAGAGATGAGAAGGTCCTCAGTTTCAATTTCCAGTTGGATTTTGGGACAATAGTGTTCATCATTACCATACTCAAAAATTTACTGGTTCTATGTACTGTGGATTTTTTTTTAGTACAGTCAGTTCATTCATTATCTGTAACCACTTATGCAGTTCAGGGTTGCAGTGGGTCTGGAGCCTACCCAGAATCACTGGGTGCAAGGCAGGAATACACCCTGGAGGGGGCAGTATAATCAGTTTTTACACTTAATTATACTATGCTTCATACTCAAAAACTGTTTAGAATTATTGTTTACGGAATTGGTGCACACCTGTCTGTTGGCCATGATCCTGCCTTCTGTCTAATCGCAGTCTCCAAACCCTGGGTTGCCAAGTATCATACACAATTGCAGACAAACATAGCATGCGGCAGCCACAGAAGTGAACAAGGGAACAGACATAACGTTAGATTTTGCGGGACATAAAAAGTCAATATCCTTCTGGAACCTCCATGACCAGGGACAGAAACTAATGAGAATACAAGACTACAAGACAGATGCAGAGTTGGCTAATTTTCTACTGAAAATAAGCAAGGACCCCCCCCCCCCCCCCCAAAAAAAAAAAAAAAAAAAAAAAAAAAAAAAAAAGATTAAATGTGGTTTGTGTTTTAAATGAGGAATAAGGCTGGCATTTCAAAAACTAACTTAAGATTTGCATAGTTGCCTATTTAAGGATGATCTGGATATTTAAAAAAAACCTGGCAACTACAGCCAATACTGGCCCCATAACTTATCCCATTAAGGGGGATCTAAAGGTTTGCGAATAAAAGTTGCAAATAAGAAACAAATGAAAAGCTGATATCAGCCTCATATATCATATGTAATAAAAACCATATATAGTATTTGCTTACTGTTTAAGATAGATACATTGTCATTACTCGGTTCAAGGCAACAAAATGCAGTTAACATATGCCATAATTGCAGATAGTAGCAGATTGAAAAGACAGAAGTGTAAGAACCTATATTATAAAGCCATGGTTACTGAAAACATTTAAAGTAATACTGTGCCCACTATTTCTTTACACAGATACTTCACATCTTTAAAATATGCCCTAAAATATTTCCTTATTTATTACTTCATTGCTATTTGAATACACTGGATATTTTCGGTTTATAATTTTATCTCATCTCTATAAGTTAAAATCAAATAAGCATTTTTCATATTTAAAAAGATTCTGCACTATTTAACTGTAATGCAGGGTTCAAACTTCATTTAAATATCAGCATACCAAGTCTTATGTTACTGAAGTCATGCATCAATGACGAGCATCAATACTTCTTTCCAGAGGGGACACAAACTGTAAGATTTTTTTCCTATTCTGTAAATAATGTCAGATAGAGAAAGTAAAAGATGGATACTGTATAACTGGAATGTTTTATGATGTGTTGAGTTTTGTCAGCCTGTGCAAAATAATAAATGCCTAAGAATAGCTCAGTATTTTAAAAATTAAACATCTTAATGATCAAGGAATATAACCAGAATCTTTCATAACATGAACTTTTACGACAGAAACAAGTTAATGATCACACTAGTGAATACAAACTCGCTTTTCTGTTTATTTTTAAACAATTTTATGAACATTTTGAGCCCAACAAATAAAATAAATTGGCAGAATCTCAGACAAACAGCATGGATAAAAACACATAAACCATGCAATTTACAAATGTGTTCAGTGTCTGAAGCTACACTTTGTTGTGATTCATAGTAACCTATATTTATTCTCAAAGACTGATTATTTCAAACACATTCCTTAGCCTATCATAAATCAATGTATGCCAATTTTTTAATTCTTCAGTTTTCTGATCATTGACTATTGGCTGCTGGATTTAAAGTTCTGATTCCTTCAGTTTGTTACTCCAAAACCACAGAGTGTAACTTAAGCAAAAGAAGATAGTGTGCTTGTATCTAGCTTTACTCAAATTATGCAGAATCCCATTAAGAGTAAGCTAATCAGACACTTCAACAACATGACATATGTACAACCAACCAAAAAGCTATTCACAGAGTTCACACAAAAAGAGCCCTTAACTGCTGGGACTTTGCAGAACAGAAAAAATTAAAATAAAATGTAAATAAATAGCTCACATTCGTAGCAGTTATACCTTTTGTGAAGGGTTTTCAATCTGTATTTAGATACAATAAGCTATGACTGAAAAGCCTGCCTTCAGGTTCATTTTTTTGGACTTCTGAAATATCTGAGGAGGTGCCTTAAAGCTGAAAGATTTTGCTTCTAAGGGAATCTTCAGAATACTACTAAATATCTAATATTGGGTAGGATCACAGGCACCAGATTCTGGTATGTTAAAGCTCACCTTTTCCTTAACAGGGCAATATATTTTTATTTGTAATAACATGTTGTAGCACACTTTAGCAGTGTGAAGACCAATGCATATGTAAAGCATCACTCCTTTAAAGATAATTCTGTTCTATGCATTTTAATGTATGTCTGTATTGTTTGGTACCACCTTAGTTAACATTCCAGTGCTTATTTAGGGGGAAATAATTTCACAAATAATTCCTAAATGTCTATTGGTCTCTTTAATATATAAGCAAAAAAAAAAAAAAAAATCAGAAAAAAAACCCCCTTAATTTCTAGGTGGCTGTTACTGAACTATTAACCAAAATATAAAACTAAAGAGACTGTTAAATACAAATGCAATGAAATTGTAGTTGTCACTTCATGAAGCAATGCCATTCTCAAAAAAGAGACAACCATTACTAAGAGTCTTTAGTCACACCTGTGCCACACCACATTACACCACAAAGTGATGTAAAATAGTACTGAATGGGTAGAGAAAGTAGGCAGCATCAGCACAAAAAAAAAAATGAAAAAAAAAATTACTCTTTAACTGTTATCTTTGTAGAGTGTGAGGGCTTTGAGAGGAATGTTTTATTACACCCAAAAAGTTTTCACATGACTCAGAACAAAATCTAATGATTAAGGAACTTACACCCCAATTCTTACATGGAAAGGACAACCACAGAGTCTGAAAATCTGCAGTCCAAGCAAGGCCACTACAGCCAACATTCTCTTGTATTCAGTATACAGTGGCTCTCCTCCACCTCTCCAAGCCTTTTAGAAGTGAAGGGGAAAGAGTTTCAGAAATCCAGTTCATCTGAATCACTAGTTCCTGCAGATTGACCCTCATCCTGTTTCTCTCCCCAAACAAATCTATAGTTGTTCTCCAACTCCTGCTGCCTTTTTTGCTCCTTATAAACTTCTTCTGTCCCTCCAGTCTACACGTGTAAAAAGAAGACACATGAGAAATAAATAAACAGGTCCACACAACATTGATAGTATTTCTTAGTATTTCTGATTTTGTCAGATGTTGGCCAATAAATTAAACAAATGCAAAGGCTTAAATTCTATTATTCTTCAAATCTAGCCTCAGGTAATCCAATCAATGAGATATTCTCTTTCACATATCAGGGTTCAGTTCTTTACATATAAATGGAAGTGTGTTAAAAGGATTTGTCAATGTTGTTCACTGACACAGGTCTCGTGCATTTGTTAATACAGTAAGATGGGCATACATACCAGTAGATTTATGAGGAGTTCTCTAAAAGATTTGGTATCTTCTTCACTTAACCACTGGTCACCAGCTTCCTCTGCCGATTTACGTGTTAAAATCTTTACTTCAATCTTGCCTAAAACGGATAAATACACCATTCTATCGTCAATCTCTCTCTCTCACACACACCCCCTAAAAATAGTGATACATGAGAATAAGATCAAATATTTATCTTAATATTTATATAAATGTTCACACAATCTTACACGTTACAAACTCAGAAGGCAAGTATTTTCATGAATACTTGCACCAACATAGAAGAGAAATGAAAAGGAAAGATAAAGATGCATGAATGTGGGAGATGATGGATGATGACATACAAAAACAATAAGTTTATAGATAATGATTGGGCTTAGAGTTTTAGCATCAGTTGCGTCATTCCTAATCATGTTGTGCCAGTAACTTCAATGATGTAGGTGAGTGGTTCTTAATAAGCTTAATAAACTGATCTGGAATAAAAACTGAGCCTTAAAAAATTCTCAGGACAAAGAAATCTCGACAGTGAAAACAACTTAGTTTATGAATAAATGGACTGAAAAAATGTGTTAATTTGTCTTGTTCATTTGACCTTCCAACACCTTCAGCTCGGTAAAAATTCGGCAAATTGATCTCTCCACCTACTCCTACAGGTGACATTCTTATGTCATTTTTGCTGTCACATTTAATCTGTTAGGAAAAGAATTTCTAAACAAGGATTGCTTATCACACCCTATTTTAGAAGGCATGAAGACCTTAGAGTGGCCACTCAGAAAAGGAAAAACAGGGTTAGTTTGGAAAAAAATTCAAGCCAAAAGCACAGCTGAGGACTTGCTCTGGCCTACCTTCGGCCTTGATGCCAGCTTTTTCTAGCTGTTCTTTGACCACTTTCTGAATCTGCTGCCACTGAGGGTCACTTTCGCCCAGCTCTCGCACCTTCACACCTCCCTCACGACCATCGCCCTCGGCAACTGTTCCTGCAGCCACGTCGTCACTCACCTTATACTTAGTCACCCTGATTTTTACCTGCTCCCCACTGCCATGTTCCCGCGCTGAGGTGACAAGAGACAGAAAGGGGGAGGAGGGTGGCATGTTACTCTAGCAAAGGTGAAAATTCACCCGCACTCTTTTCCAGTCCTTGCTTAGGTGAAGGTACTGTGCCAGAGAATGTATCAATGTTTTGTACTGTATACATGTATGAATCCACTTTTTCAGGGAAACACAGTGAGAAACAGAAACTGATCATGAACTGATTGAAAATGCTGATTAATCATGAACATGAATTATGCTGATCTACATATGTACACACACACACACACGCAGATACTATGAATAAATAACATGAGGATCAATACTTATGCAATATCTACAAATTTACCAACACTTCTATCATGCCCATATTCATACATAATCAATACAACCTTTGGCGCAATACCAAAGCTATTAAATCCAAATCCTGGATTGCTGGTGTCTAGTGCTTTTGGCAATTTCTCTACTAAAAATCATCTGGTTCATCTCTTCCAATTAATTGCAGGTTGATAGTTGCTGGGTGGGTGGAAAACCCCCAAATGGTACAGGACACCAGCTTTCCAGTCTGACATGACCCTGCCCTAATCTATTAATCTAGCTTACCTGGGGTTTTGGGGACAAGACTGGGGCTGGCGCTCTCCTCTTTCTCTGACGGAGTTTGCATGTTTTTTTGCATATCTGTAGATGATTCTGTATCTGAGTCAGCATCCTGGCCAGTTTTATCCTCGAGACGATCCAGCAGTTTACCCAACGTGTTCTCCAGAGTCTGTGTTGCCTGAGAGCGATCAAACTCCCCTTTAAGACCCTCAGTCTCCAACTCCTGCTGGGCCTGGTGGGAACCAAACAAAACAAAAAGAAAAACAAACATAAAACCCCCACATTTTAAATAAATTCATAATAACGTTTTTTTCCACCCGTTTAAAACGTACCATGAGTACGAACTACATATAGATGCACCAGAAAAGCATTTATTAACTTTCAAAATTCCAAATGAATTTGTTTGTTCAACACATATGCCAGCTGTGTCAGAACAGTGGGAAACAGAGTAAGGATGCCCTGATACCTTCACTGCAATTTTTAAGCAAAATAATTGGAAAAATTGTGCTTACAAATATACAATATAAATGAATGGTACATATAACAAAGCATCACAGCTAAATATCTGCTAACAAATACGTTGACAATCTTTGGTATATTTTAGAAACACCAATATGATTTGGAGTGCAAATAACACATAAATCTCAATATACGCAACATTAACGTCTCATAAGTTTACTAATGGTAAGTATAAACCCATACCTCTTGTATGATGTTATCAAACTCCTTCTGCATTTCTTCTTTAATCTCTTCAATCTTGGAAGATGGCACAGTAATATCTCCCATTTCTTCCTCAAACTCCTTTAGCAGCTGTTCATCTTCATCTTTTTCGTCTTCATCCTCCTCATTCCCCTCCTCTCTTTCACTCTTCTGTGAGGAAAACTGTCTTTTCTCAATTTTCTGCTGTGTATTCTTATTCTAAAAGGTGCATCCAGATTGGGTAAAATGGAATATAAATGATACATTGTAAAGAGAATATTTTTATATGCACAAAAAAATTAGGGCTCAATGTGTGAAATTAGAAAATATTGTGCAAAGTCACAGTCTGTAGTGCTCACTTTTCTGTTGCTCTCCCTGAGGTGCTGTACAAACTTCATCAGGTCAGCAGGGTCTGTGATTATTTTAAAATTAAACTTTTCTTCCCCAAATACTAAACACACAGAAACAGGTTTTGTTAAAAATTCTACTAATGATAATAGAATTTAATATACAGAAACTATGTCTAAATAACTAAGTGTCTATTCTAGACTGAAGAGAATAAAGATGAAGGAAGGTCTATTAATTCCCCATGTTACATTTTAAAGTGATGTAAAGCTTTAACTCTTACAGTCATTGTCTTGTGGCTGGTTATCCTGTGCAGCATCAGACTCCTGCAAAAAAAATTTAAAAATAAATAAATCATATACACATTTTTATAGTATTTGCATTTGAGCAAAACACTTACTTTGCCATTAAGTTCGTGCAATAGTAGGTCAGTAAGTTTTTTCAGATCTCTCCCCAAGAAACTATTTATAATTTAAGTTTACATACACACCTAAAAGGTTATTTATTCAAGGTATGTATTTCAGTCATTCATGTAATTCAGGTCTAAAACTGACATCACTTAACCCATTAAAACTTTATTTTAAATTTTCCATTCCACCCTAAAAGATGTAGAAGCTACACTGTGGAGTCTGCTACTGTTCCACATCTGATACTTTACACATCTAAAGAACTTAAAGTGGAATGTAGCCAAAATGTGCTTCAATCTTCTTACTTCCAACTTTCACCTCAGCATGTACAGCCCATGCTGACTTTCATGCTTATATCTTCTAGGTAACGCCATTCACATTTTTGAGGGACGTGTGTGGGTTGTTTGATTAGAAGGCTGCAGTCTTGTAGTGTATTATGCCCGGTCGTTTAATATGACTGACATTTTTAGTCTCCATATTAACTGCACCCTGCAAACCCTTTCAAAAACGTGATAACACTTTCGCAAGCAAAACTTATCACCAACTAACACCACTACACATGAAGAAGAAGAAGAAGGAAAAGAAAAAAAGAAAAAAAAAAAAAAGGCCAACAAATACTTGCTACTCTGACTTGTGTCCTCATGCCTGTTTCAGCTCACTCTACTCTGTAAATTCAGTCCAGCATTAGCTCTTGCATGGCCGCTCAACCTCTCTCTCCCTCTCTGCCATAATGTCCATATTGAGAATACCAAGCTAAATTCTTCTTGTAGCTAGGTAACCACCCATGACATTTGTGTTATAAAGCGTTACACATTTCTCATTAGAGCCCTCCACCCCATGATTCAGAAGATGTTTAGTCCCGTAAACCAGCAGATGACCCAGCAAGGCTCTATTCTCCCTATTACAGTGCTGTGGAACAACACAATTATTCACAAACTGTCATTTAAGGTAGAAATACTACATAGTGTTCCTTTAAATGTGAAAACATGTAATGTTAGAAAGGCTAATTTGCATATGAATGTGTGTCCAAATTCAGTGTTCAATTTTCAGAAATGCTCTCAAACATTTGTGTTGGTTCCCAGTTTTTTTTTTTCACTATTAAATTTATTATTTATTAATTGTTTATTTATATATTTTCCATTCATGTGTAGACCATAGAGGTTGTGGTTTTAATTTACCTGTGCCTCAGGTGTGTGGGGCTCAGTTTTCTCTGGTTTAGTGACACCCTCCCAGAAATCTCTATCCTCTGGCTCCTCATTTGCTAATTCATCCTCTGCAATGACAGAAGCACAAACATTCCGAATTGATTACCAAGAAATTGAAGTCATAATCATTTACATTTCCCGGAAGATACACAATCACAGACTTACTGTTGTCCTGAGTCACTGAATCAGGCTTAATAACAGGTACTGAGGACTCTTCATCCATAATGTCTTTATCTGCTCCTTCACTGCTTTCATCTTTGGACAAAATTTGATCCAGGGTCCTTAACTCTTCAGAGATCTGCTCCACTTTACGTTTAGTGTCAGCTGAGGACAGGTGCAAGATGCAGATATAGCCACCCATCCACATACACAGACAAAGAGCATATGCAAGTGTGAGTCCAAGTGTGTGTGTGTGTGTGTGTGTGGAGACAGAGGGACAGAAAAAAGACAGACAGAGTGAGAGACAGAGGTCAATGTGGAGAGAAAATTAATTCACAAATTGAATTTCTAAAAATAATGTTTAATTATGAGGAAGCATGTGACAGTGTTTTTTTCTGTGCTCATTACACTGTGCATTCATCAACTGCAGTCCCATTTAAAATTTCACTCACAGACTTGGGCTTTTACATAGTCCATGTACTGCTGGGCACTGAGGGCAGGCTGACACACAATGCTCTGGGGTTTTGCAGATGAAGGTGGACGTAGGAGTGGGTGCTGGCATGTTCGAGAGGTGTGTATGGTGAGAACATAACGGCAGGACTGTGGCTCATCCACACGAGCTATAAAATCACTTGAACCTTCCTCGCACACAAACTAGACAGGCCAAAAGGGGAAAAAAAAGGCCATTCATCTCTTACTATCTGTAAGATTACTTAACATTGTCACTCTCTAACATATTTATTTTAGGAAAAAGAAAATAAATGAATATCACCAATACATGCATAAAGATTAAGAATTAGAATGTGATCGTGTGTGTTCTCACTCTGACTTCTGTCTCCCTGGGGCTGCCATTCAGGTCACATTTTGAGCCATTGACATAAGATTGACTGTGATATCTCTTTAGCTTGTGTTGCTTAGTGGCCTACAGGTAGGGGCGGGAGACAGATGTAAGCAAAGCAAAAATGGACCCTATAAATTAAATGACAACAACATTTTCAAATTTATAACTGTATCTCACCTTAGCAGTTTCATTGGTCCAGTCAAATTCAGACTCAAAATAACCTAGAAATAGTACATCACCCTTGATCTCTGAATCTAGAAAAAAAAATGAATAAGCAAATTTTATTAATACATTTTTATTCTATCTTATATTTGATCAAATGTATTATTTTCTCATGAAGCAGTGTTATGCTGCAAAATTCAGTGCACAAATAACTAAACAGAAGAGGGTAAAATTCATAATATTAAAAATAGAATGAGAAATCATACTGAACCTTCCAAATGGTACTGTTTAATATGTTTGCCATAGCAGAATTCATAGGTCCACCAGTCTTTGGTCTGTAGACATAAAAAAATAATAATAAAAAAAATAATATATATATATATATATATATAAAACATCCATTTAGGACATTTGAGATGTGCTGCAGTCAATAACTATAAAAATAGAGATATACTTCATTAAATATAGTTGTCAACTTCACTCTATATCACTTTATTGGACACCGTGCTTGCAAACAGAGGAAATTGTTCTCTGCATTAATCCCAATCCGTCCAGTGAGACACACATTTACACACACACACTATTGAACACTACGGGGCAGTGAGCAACACATGCCGTGATGGGCAGCCCTAGCCACGGCACCCAGGGAGCAGTTGGGGGTTAAATCACTTCAGTCACGATCTACGGCTCTGGGGAATGAACCGGCAACCTTCCAGTTTCCTAACCACCGTCCCACAGTTAAATCTATGTACTAATTTTTGTTTGGTACAAGTGTATTGATGGTTGTTACCTTGACTAGGCAGGGTGCAGTCTGCATTGGCTTAAGAAGCTCTGGGACTCCCGGGCCATTGTAGCCCTGAGAGTCTGCCTCTGACACAGGATCCTGGTGAAAACGCACTGCCTGAGCAGGCAAGCGACACTCATAAAGCTGCTTAAACTTATTAGAGACCAACATCACATCCTCCATCTGACAAAGAAAACAGAGATTGGGAGACACAACGGGAAATACAGATAAGAATAGAAAAAGTATAATTATGAATAAGAATTTTTTCCTTGGTTTGATAGTTGCATATGCGTAGATTTGTTATTATGCCAGCTAAATTAACTTCCATTTTTCTTGAAAACTTTAGTATCTTATGAAATGGCTAATATGTGCATGTCAAAGTGAAGGACTGCTTTGATATATTATTGACTCATTTCTTCAGAAATGTGGAGAAAATTTAGGGGTTCTCCTTCAATAATAGGCTGTCAATTTGACACATGAATTAGAAAGCATGGAGTTAAGTTACAGTATGTTCTGACTAAGATTCTCGCTATTCATTACGGCTAGCTGAAATCTCAAGCGAACATAATTTAACAGACTGTCTCACACAGACGAAAACAGATGACTTATTGACGGTGTGCTTGTCAGCGAGCGGCGTTTGGTTCAGTGTTACTGAGCTGTCTCTCTCCGTTTAGCTTCCCGCTACATTAACCAAAACACAAACCAAATCTAACGATGAACTCTCCGGAATACGTTCTTACCTGCCCCTTAATGACGGGGTCCGGTAGGATCTGGATTCCATATTTCATCTCATTCAACTCCTCTAAATTCAGAAAGGCAGAGGCAGAGAGAAGACATATCAAGAACAAAACATACAACCCTCTCAGACACCGAACCAAGGAAGCGGCCATGTTTCCGTCACATCCCAAACTGACGTTAAAACTGGTGTCAGTCACTTCCCTTGTTATTTGTTAGGAAACGATTACATCGCGCGAATAGAAACGTGGATTGGACAACGTCGAAATAAAGCGCTTTACGATTGGAGACTTTTAACGTCTGTCATATGCAGAACACACACTCATTGGACAACAAGTAAGACCGGGTACTCCATGAGACACGACAATGACTTTTATTGGACTAAATAGCGCAGCGCTGGCGCCCCCTCCAGGGTGTATTTCCGCCTTGCGCCCAATGATTCCAGGTAGGCTCTGGACCCACCGCGACCCTGAACTGGATGAGCACTTATAATCACACACATAAGCACACAGATAATGAATGAATAAGTGAATAAATAGCGCAGCGTTCTCGGTTGTTTTTACTTTCAGCCGCCTGTATGTGTCGCTGGAGAACAGTTAATATCATTCAAAATGAATATGGTTCATTTTAACAGTAAAGGACAATGGGTGGCTGGCAAAACAGACATATCAAATTAATTTCTGACAGCTTTTATTTTCTAGTTATTTGCCTTTAAAACTGATGTGTAAACGACCTCCGTTCTGGTTTGCTGCCCTCCACTGTGCCTCTTTAACTAGCAGGCCACACTGAAACATTCCTTCAGCATGAATCAATGGTGCTAAATTGCTGTATGCTCTTTTTATTACAACACAAAAACAAGCATGATGTTACACTTACATACTGCATGAAGCAAATATATTTTTAATCAATAGTAACAAAAATTGCATTCTGAGAATATAGGCAATTTAATTTTGGGATTTACCACTATATTATAAACCAGTATCAGCATCAAATGTTATTAAATGTGATGTCATTTTTTCCAAATTTTGTTTATAGCACTGAGGAGCTATTAATGTTTAAATTTATTTAAAAATTGTGCTTTTAGTCCTGCTCTTGAGGCTCAGTTGTACTGGATTTTAAACTAATCCCTGCCCAAACACACTAATGTTGGACAATCCTATTCACTCATTTTGGACAAATGTAGAAAATACAGTAAAAAAAAAAAAAAAAAAAAAAAAAAAAAAAAAAAACTAATGGAATGATAAATGTCTGCACAAGAGCTTAGTTGAAAGAAATTTACTCTGGCCTATTAGACAGAACCAAAACAACAACAACAACAACAAAAAAAAAAATACCCATATATATTTTAGCTTCTCATTTACAGTTTTTGATATTTTCATAGTGCATCATGAAGTGTGGCCTTATAGTCTGTCATCCGGACAGCTGTAACCACACATTCTTCAAGATATGCAAATTCCTGCTTATCTCTCATAGAGCCATTTGCATGTGTCTGAAAATGTCTCCTCTACACACCCCAACTGACAGCTGAAATTGGGCTTTCATTACAATTATACACTCTTATCTTCTTCAGACTGTTCTTTATTTACACAACTACTACTATATGTAATACCACATGTAGATCATGGCATAACAAAAAATGGTACTCATTATAACTTAACATAATACTTAATTTGTGTTTTTCTCTGGTGATATTTAAAGGATAGATGTCCTTTCTGAGTATTGGTTCCTCTAAAAGTTTCTTTCTAAATCTAAAGGGAGCTTTATCTTACCACAATCACCCGGCTTGATCCCTTGGGGCTAGGCCCTGTTGTAAACTGCTGTAAAAACAAAAGCAAGTTAAAAACAAAAAAAAAACAAAAGTTCAGTTCTCTCCATGTCTACAGGGGTTGCTTCCATGTGCTCCAGCTTCCTCCCACAATCCAAAAACAAATGTTGCCTGCACATTATTCTCCAGAGGTGTGTGTAAATGTGGTGTGAGTGTGTGTATGCCTGTTTGTGTGCGTTAAATAGCCAATGTGTGGTTTCCTGTGATGGAGTGGCACATTGGTCTTTGTTTGTTTCCATTCTTTTGTTCAGTATATATGGGTAGACTCTGAATGGAATGGCTACAGAAGATGAATTTGAAGTGAATACACCCTTCTTACCTAAACACACACATTTTTACATGGTTTTAATACTGTAGTGTTCACCATACTGTGGTGTTTTAAAAAGATCCTCAGGTTCACATTGTTGTCTATTACTCAAATATTTACCCATTTAAGCCTGAATTAAATATATGAGTATGAAACTTGTGAATTAGAAGCAAGTCTTTGTCTCCTAATTGTTATGTTTTAAAGAATAGTCGATAACACCAGTCTCATCCAGTCAAAGCATTAAGGTGGATTTAAACCGTAAAACCTGTAAATGCAGGAAAACATGTTTAGCCTTTCATGTGGATAGGTTGATGCTTGAATGACATGTTTATTTGGTCAGTGTGTTTTAGTTGGGTAAAGTGGTGGAAGTTGTTTTAAAAAAAATAATTTCAAAATCTAGCTCTATATTCAGCATCACAATAGTGACTATTTGAAGTGGAATGGAGAGTCCAACTAAGAAACTTGTGAATAATGGCTGTAAGACGCATAAACTGACCCATACACGATGTAACTAAATTTCTGAATGCATGAAATTGAAACAAGAAGCAAATATAAAAATGACATTTATGGTTGAAAGGAAACAAGTTGAGCTTTACATCTGGGGAGGAGGGGTACAAGGGTAGACTGTTCTCTTCAGTGTTTGGAATCTGTGTTGTGCTTCCCATTTTTAACACTTGCTGTATTACAGTATTACAGATTGCTCCTTTGAAGTGAACAAAACACTGTCTTCATCTTCAGCACCTTTGCTTAATCACATTGCTTTTTATAGAAATGATTATTTAAAAGAACACAAGATTTGGTAAGATTTGTTATTTTTTGCTCCTGGCCCCCATCTACAGTTGCAGAGTGTAAATAACTTTTACAGCACTGTGCTGAAATCAAGGGGGAAGGAACGTAATGAGGAAGTATCTTCATAACTTACTTACTCCAAAAGTTTCACAGTGCAGTTTCTTCAGTGCTGAACCAAGACTGAACCTCGAGTCTCTCTATTAAAGGTCAGGGAATCACAATGACTTTGAAGCTCAAATTTTAAGGTAAAAAATACAGCATAGTGTAGCTTTAATAGTTGTTTAAGTATGGCTTAAATTCCTTAAAAATATTAGTTAGACTTTTTGGTATTCACCACAAGCTTTACAAACCAGAATCCAAAGAAGTTGGGACACTAAACAAATTGTGAATAAAACCTGAATGCAATGATGTGGAGATGACAAATTTCAATATTTTATTCGTAATAGAACATAGATGACAGATCAAAAGTTTAATCTGAGTAAATGTAACATTTTAAAGGAAAAATTTATTGATTCAAAATTTCACAGTGTCAACAAATCCAAAAAAAGTTGGACAGCAATAAGTGGTTGGAAAAAGGAAATTGAGCATATAACAAACAGCTGGAAGATCAATTAACACTAATTAGGTCAATTGACAACATGATTGGGTATAAAAAGAGCTTCTCAGAGTGTCAGCGTCTCTCTGAAGCCAAGATGATAAGAGGATCACCAATTCCACCATTGTTGTGCACAAAGATAGTGCAGCAATACCAGAATGGTGTTACCCAGCGTAAAATAGAAAAGACTTTTAAGTTATCATCATCAACCGTGCATAACATCATCAAAAGATTCAGAGAATCTGGAACAATTGCTGTGCGTAAGGGTCAAGGCCGTAAAACTCTACTGGATGCTCGTGATCTCCAGGCCCTTAAACGTCACTTCACCTCAAACAGGAATGCCACTGTCAAGGAAACAACAGAATGGGCTCAGGAATACTTGCAGAAAGCATTGTCAGTGAACACAATCCACCGTGCCATCCGCCGTTGCCAGCTGAAACTCTACAGTCATTTCTAAGCAAGCTCCACAAGCTCAGATGTTTGCACTGGGCCAGGGGTCTTTTAAAATGGAGTGTGGCAAAATGGAAGACTGTTCTGTGGTCAGAGGAGTCACGATTTGAAGACCCAAGTTGTTATCAACGCTCCGTTCAGAAGCCTGCATCACTGATGGTATGGGGTTGTATGAGTGCTTGTTGCATGGGCACAACGATTGAACAGTTAGAGGCCTGTATTAAACATGAATGGGAGAGCATTCCTATTTCTAAACTTGAGAAACTGGTCTCCTCTGTCCCCAGACGTCTGTTGAGTGTTGTAAGAAGAAGGGGGGATGCCACACAGTGATAAATGGCATGAAATTTTTAAATAACATATTTTTTCCCTTAAAATGATACAGTCTCTCAGTTTAAACTTTTGATCTGTGATTTGTGTTCTATTCTGAATAAAATATTAGATGTTGACACCTCCACATCATTGCATTCAGTTTTTATTCACAATTTATTTAGTGTCCCAACTTTTTTGGATCTGGTTTGTACATGCAGTGGAGAAATTAGATGTTGGGACTGTGCAGAGCAGCTCCTGGTATGCTTTACATCCTTGGTAAAAGTGATCCCTCTGTGTTTTTAATATTTGTTGTGTACTTAAGGTGTGTTATGTGTTTTGTTTAGAATTTTGTGGGTTTTTTTGTGCCCAAGGATGGTAATTTTGGGCGTTGGTTATTAATTGATTGTCATCATATTTATCATCACATCATGTTTCTTAATGGTTACCCTCTCATGTTTGGTGCGTGTGTGTGCATTCAGGTGATTACAAAATAAAAGAGATATAACTGTAAATTTTCTTTTACACACACACACACACACACACACACACACAGCAAACAAACCATTAAAAAATAGAAATATGATGACAGTTGCCTTCAGGTTTGCTCACGTACCACTGGAACTTAGCAGTTTCTTCAGTTACATCTCCCTTCTGATATAAATGGGGTGTTACTGAAGAAGCTGATAAGTTCCAGTGACTCTTCAGCAAAATTGATGGCAAATTACATGAAAGACAAAATAGGTTTGCTGAGCATGTTGCCTGCCCCCAGACTGACATATTCACCCAGGAGTGAGCTAAAGACAGTGGCAGCGTTTCAGAACTCCACGATCTGGTGAGCTGAAGACAGCAGAATTGGACCAGAGCCCAAGGACAATGGCCTGGAGTGATTAGCCCTGCAGAAGAATGGTGACCACTTAATAAATGGACGTTTCTGCGCATGTGCAAAGTTTATCTCACTTTCTTCGACGCGAACTTCATTTTGAAATGTTATTCTTCATGTACGTCTTTCCTAAAACTGAACTCCAGATGTTAAGATTGTCCAGATGCCTGATCCTAAAGCTGTAGCCAATCCGAACGCACAGTAGGTGGGGCCTGCCTGAAAACGGCTGGTGAAGCAGAGAGAGAAAGAGAGAGAGCGAGAGAGAGAGAGAGATGAACTCAGCGCGGCGGCGGATGGAGGGCTATAGAGGCGCTGCGGCGGCGCAGAACCAAAATTAGCCTCCACCCGTGGGTCCGCACCCACTTCGCTCCTCACAGGTTTTTATCTTAGTGAGGGACATGCCACCGGAAACTCATTCCATACTGAACCACAGATGATGATGATGATGATGATATAACCACGCAGGGAATCCGGAGCTATTGATTTAACGGACGTACGCCCAGGCGCCAGTACAGGTAAGGCTTGTTTATGGCAGCGGATTCTGCTCCGATGCGCTCTGCACAGTTCTAATACGTGACATTTTTTTCTGGGTGCAGTTAGGGCTTATACAGCTCCAGCGTACACAGTGTAGCGAGGCGAAATATGAACAACTGCAAAAAAAAAATGTTGTGTGATGGTATTTGTGGCGGGGATGCCAGAGAATGCCAAAGAGAGGCCTGGGAGATGATTTGTTGAATGTCTGGTCTGGTTTGTTGTGTCTGATTTCTATCAGCTCTGCTGTGGATAGTTGGGTAATTTATATGTGCTTTCGTCCAGTCCACATTATGAGCTGCCCGTCCACTGAATATGTTTTGAAATGGGGTAATCTCTGCACATCTCTCAGAAGGGCGCGTGCACTAAGCGTTTATTTACGATAAGCGTGCACAGGCCTTCTCAACGCTGCGAGGGGCTTACACGACCCTCGGTATTAAAGGCAATAATGGAAGGGTCTCCCAGTGCTTAAGGCTTGCTGTACTGCACATATTGTATGATGAAGCATATCGGCCGTGATTAGCTTAAAGTAGGTGATATTTAAAAGGCTAATGGAGGCTCATTCAGTGGAATGGGATTGACTGGGGTTTAATCCAGTGTCGACTGTGACCATGTGCACTTCAAGTGGGTAAAGCATGTGCATCTCTCTCTCTCTCTCTCTCTCTCTCTCTCTCTCTCTCTCTCTCTCTCTCTACTTGTTTAACCGAGTTATGGATTCTCTTTCTGAAACCCCCAGAAATCCCCAAGATCACTAAGACCACACCCTCTACCATTACGAACACTCTCACCATATGAACACAAACCTGTGATAAATACACTGGTCAAGATCTCCTGGAACGAGAGACAACAAACACTGGTTGAGCTTATTACTGCATCTCAGCAATGGAAAACAAACTATTTATTATTATAAGTGATATGGCTCCTAAGCGGAGATCAGAGTCAGAAAGAACACCAAAGTTGCAAATATTCTGTTGATTTTATGTAAGTCAGGTTAAGCTGCAAGTCTACACTCATTGTTTTCAAAATACAATATTAATTGTATCTAATGTAATTATATTCTTATTTATATTTAATAACATCTGAAAATTATTGCAGTGGCACCTAATTGCTGTGGCTGTAATAGGAGTCCTTCATTCATTCTTACTGATCACATTTAGAGGCACATTTGTGATTTTTCTCTCCAAGAACTTCAAAAGTATGTGTTAATGCAGTATTGTTCTTTATGACCTGATGATTCAAATAAAAATAAAAATGGTACTAATGTGGCTTTATGTACTAGTCCAAATATTTTTCACTAAACTCATAATTTACACAAATGTTTAGAGCACCAAGGCACAGAAATCAAAGTGAAGATAAACGGTGTGCAGTGTTGCTGGTTCTTGCTGCCACATGCTGTTTTCATTAACGCAAGTTTGTGTGTATTATTATAGATTGACTGCATTTTAGAAACTGCTGTAATGTTGTGGAAGGACGAATCAGCAGCCTTTGCCCAACTTCTAAATGTTTTTCTTCTGAAGATACTCTCCTGGATAGACTGAGCTACCATAGATCATAGACATTTTTTCTGTGCAACATTTTCCATTTAACATTGTAGACCCAAAAACAATAGTGTAATATTGTCTGTTACTGGTCAATGTACATGCACAATACTCAATACTACTGTAGTCCAGGATTTCATCTCTTCCTCTTATAGTCATTTTGTTAGACAAGTTATTATTTAAAATTGTTTATTTTTCAAAAAAGTAGTCTCCCTGTGAAAAGGATTAAGATACCCTAATCTATATTATCTTTAGAGCATCAAGGTGACTATGGTTTTCCTATTTACAAAGAAAAAAATAATCAGAATAGTTTTAAGGATAATAGCAAAGAGTTGAAAATTTCCTAATTACAATAATTGGAATGATTATATTTAAGTTTACCAGCAGGGTGTAAGGCTACCTCTGGCATAGTTGACTGTCTAATCATGAAAATTCCTCATGTGACAGAAAATAGCACCATCAGCAGGAAACACAGAGGAGTGGATGGGAGTATACAACACATACACACACACACACACACACACACACATATACACACACACACACACACACACAAACACGCACATAAACACACACACACATGCGCGCGCACACACACACACACACATGCACAAATATGCTTTTACTTATGTAATTCAATTATTCTAATGTGATAGAACCATCACACACCTAATGCTTGTCCTATTACTTCATTTACTTTCAGTAAGGCAAAAATTTTAAAAAAGTAAAATTAAAGGCTGTTTCTCAAGGCATCAATTTTCTCCCGACCAAAGGTCACTTGAACACCTATCATGTCTTATTTATGACAACCGGATTTGTAAGAATGGAAGGCAGCAACAAACTATTGTTATCTGGGTTGTTGGAGGTGTGGAGAGGTCTCTGATTGCAAGATCTACAAGTGAATGACTAAGTGTCCAAGACCCACCCACCATACACCTTAAACATCATCAACCTCAAATCCTCACTGGCCTGCCTGGTGACTAAGACTGTCACTAGCCCCACTGGCAGCCTTGTGCTCACAATGTGCATTTGTTTTCTCTGGGATGCAGGAAGAAGGACCTGGAACATCAAATGAGAAAAAAAATAAAACGTATATTTGCAAAGAGCTCTCTGGGAACGATGTCAACTCACTAGGAGTTCAAGAGAAAAAAGTTTGAAGAATATGTCACATACACTAGATTATATAGACAAATCCCCTTCTGTGCAGAGTTATGAAGAGGCATTGCATTCCAACCACAGAACTGGTTTGAACCAGGTGTTGTTTTTAATGCCTTACTTTTTAGTCTGCTTTCTGCACTTCTGACCCCTGTTTACAAGTTATGCTAAGGGGCTTCTAAGAACTGTTCACAAAAATCTAAGCCTACAAGCTAATGGAATATGCTTCACTGTACATAATCTACAACTAGGGTCTTCACCTACTCACTGTCCAAGGGGACATCTTAAGTTGCTCCCAGCAAAAACTTAATATGACTTGCCTCTGTTGCCCACAACTCCTTCCAAGTGATCTTCTTCTTCTCAAGATTCTCCTAATGAAGCCACTGGCCTTGTTTTGCCTGTGACACTGCTGTTGTGCACCATGCCTCTACTCACAAATACAATTAATAATCTTTTGCTTTCTCTCTTGCAATGTGGCTTTACTAAATGCTTTCCATGAATCACCTGATCCAAGGCTTGCTCTTCCTCATTGCACTACATTACATATATTACATACACATTGAAGTGTCATGACCCCACATTTTAGTGCCATAAAATAATATGTAGCGTCTTTACCTGTCCAATTTCAGTTTGGACGAAGAGGCCATCATGTTGGGTGACAATTAATGTAATACAGCAAAATTAGCTATGGTTATTTATTAAAGCCTTAGATGTGGTGAGCACTCATTTGGAGCATGTTGCATTCTGAGGGTGCATGTGGAGATTCTTCTTCATAGGATCTGCTTCCTTGTGTGAGCCACATCCTCTGTTCTGGGTTCTCTGAGTAACTGCACCCATTCTCCCATTCTTGCTGAACTTCAGAACTGCACTTCACTGCATTTCTGTTCTTTTCCTCTGTGCTCCTGTCTTCCTTCTCAGCACAACATTGCATTACTGTAAAATGACTACAAACTGGCAGCAAAAACTGATATTAAACTTCACTTTATTTCATTAATTAAAAACTGAACTGACTGCAAAGAAACTGCAAGACGCCACTGAAATTCTTCAGCCCCAATGGTTTTAAACCGGGCATCAGGACTCATACCTTGGGATTCGTCCTGAGGAACTGGGGTAGGGAAGATATATTTCCCTGGTTAAGAATCTAACTGGATGTTTTCATAAGTCCTTCTAGGTTAGAACCTCCCTCAAGTAGTGACATCACATATAATTTATGGCATTTGACAAGACAAAGACTTCAGGTGTGAATGGATAAAATTGCTCCTGTATCTCCTGATACATGCTTTTGCAATTATGAACACACAATATTGCTACACATGAACTTCTCACGAGCATAGTTGTTTCAAGATAGCATGGAGCAAGTTGATTACATTTGAGAGAGATTGATTAAGATGCAATATATAATATTATATAACACAAAGTAATATCCTTATATTATATTAACACAAAGAAATATCCTTAAGACAAAACAATGCTTTACAAAATTCTTAACAAAATAACACACATATAGTATCTAGCAGATAAAAGATAGCTGCTATGTAAAGATGCTGGTGGTTCATGAATAAAAGTTAGTACAAAAGGTCATTTTAAACACATAATTATAATTCCATTTTTGATTGTCCAACAGGAATTAAAAGTTTACAAGATTGTTTACCATGTGATAAATTTTAAAGGAAATGGAGGAATTAAGAAATGTTTGATTTTTTTAGTTTTAAGAGTCTTTAATATGTAGAGAAAATAGGGAATAAAAGGCTGATCATTGTACGTGTTTCTCTCTCTTTCTCTGCATTCCATTGGGGCGAGCTGGTCCTGTCGTAAATCAGTCTGTGTCAATTTTAAAATCCATGGTAAGGACTTTCAGGCACCAAGTTTGGTGGTTGAAACAGTAAATTTTGAAGGTTAGAAGTGTCCTGGTCAAGCTTCTGAATTCAAAACTGTTTTTGAGAATATTAAAAATGTATGTGGGCGGCACGGTGGCGCAGCAGGTAGTGTCGCAGTCACACAGCTCCAGGGACCTGGAGGTTGTGGGTTCGATTCCCGCTCCAGGTGACTGTCGGTGAGGAGTTGGTGTGTGCTCCGGTTTCCTCCCACAGTCCAAAAACACACGTTGGTAGGTGGATTGGTGACTCAAAAATGTCCGTAGGTGTGAGTGAATGTGTGACTGTCTGTGTTGCCCTGTGAAGGACTGGCGCCCCCTCCAGGGTGTATTCCCGCCTTGCGCCCAATGATTCCAGGTAGGCTCTGGACCCACCGCGACCCTGGACTGGATAAGCGGTTACAGATAATGAATGAATAAATGAATGAATGAAAAATGTATGCATCTCACACTACACTGTATTACAGAATCATGACATTGAAATTATCAACAAAAAAAAATTCAACACATATAGCCTTTGATCCCAAATGTGTACAATTAAAATACACAAATACAAAAGATGTGATAAAACATATCACAATTTCCTCTAATTTCTCTCCTTCTCTCACATTTTCTATCTTTTTCTCTCTCTGATCTGGTGTTGTGAACCCACCATGGATGGACTGGCCATCTGGCATACCGGGCATTTTCGTGGTGTGCTAACGTGCTATTTGGGCTGAGAGTCCCAACACTTTTTTATCTGACTGGCCCATAAAACCAGTAGATCAGTGGACTGATTGACACTGGGCTGGCCCAGTCCCATTATTAAACACCAACCCTTTTCGCATTGGTCCTGTTTGCGTAATGCATTCGGCAAAAAAAAAAAAAAAAAGTTACGAGAGTTTGTTTCCTAAGCACTGGCTCTTGAAACACACTGGTCTGCAGCACATTGGTTATATTCTTTACTGACATAGGGCTGGGACAATCATATAATGAAACACCTCTTCCTTTGGTTCTGTGCGTTGGTGTGCAGTGCAATGTAGGATGAACGTAACATTATCAGTTAGGATCTTCTGAGATGGAGAGAAATCTCTAAGGATACGGAGAGAAACTGTGAGAAAAAAAAAACTTGCTCTCCAAGCAAAGGCTGCCAAATGTGCCAAAATTACAGACGTTTGCCACAGTAGGGCCTTCAACCGATCCCATGGCTGGTGGTGGTGGCAATTTTGGCAGTTGCACTCACTGTGAACAGGAACATGTAGTAGAACATTTAGGCTATGTAATGAGTAGGCTAAAGTACCCAAACCCCTTGGTGAATCTCATAAAATGATAAAACGTCAATAAGATAATTTTGGCTTATGTTCTCTAGCCAAGTTTGTATTGTAAATGCAGGTGAAATAAGCTAATGACGTCTTTACCACTAGTGGCTGTTTATAAAACCTTATGTACACTGACTGAATGAGAAAATAAGTTGGTACATTTATGTCTTCATTCCTTAAATATCTAATATATAAAACACCTTTTAAAACCACCATTCACCAACAATAACAGTGAGTCAGAGGTGAGCATTCTAAATTTATTATTACACTATTATTGTTTGTGGGGTGAGTATTAAGCTATGCCAAGGCTAAGCTACCTTTTGGCCCTGGAAAAATGTGTTAGGCACTTTTCATGTAGGTGGTTAGAGACAATGTACAAAAGACCGGAAAGGTGTGCGTTATTGAATGTGGTGGGTCAGTCTGGTCCAAATTGCCAGTTCAGATTTTTTGTCCCAGTAAGCCCGTGGTGCCTTCACTGACCACTCATTCCAGAAAGCCCCTTTTGATGAATTCATGAATGTCACTTACAAGACTTCAACATCTCCTTATGGCTCAAATCAAGTTTGGAATTCGCTGTGGTTCATCATCAGATAGTTCTCATTATGTCAGTAATCTGTTAATTCAAAAATGTTTATCTGTTGTTTTAGTATAGCTTTTCATCAGCTGATGTCCCAGAGGTAGATGTTTTATAATATATTTTGAACTTTGGGTTTTTATTTCTCGCATATTGTGTGCAAGCATTCATACATGAGACAAGAAGTATCCATAATTTTGATATTGGAAAAGCTTATGTGTACAGAAAATGTAAGCGTTTTAGTATTATGTTAATTGACTACATATTTTGTGAAAATAACATGAGTTGTGTTAAGTAAGTAAGTACATAAATCTTTATTTATTTAGCACTTTTCTAGAACAAGTCTCAAAGTTCTTTACACATATATACATAAACACACATATCAATAATCAATATCAGTCACAATTGAAATACCACTAAAAGCAAGAGAATAAAACTTTTCAAATGTTTTTTTTTTTTTTTAAATAAGGACCGATGCTGAAAGTATGTCAGTGGCAAGTATTGGGGGCATGTACTGCAAAGGCTTTATCCCCCTTTGTTTTTAGTTTAATTCAGGGGACGGCTAATAAACCCTGGTTTGTAACATAATCAGTGGTATCAAAGACTGCACTAATTTGATTTAATTGAGATTTGAGTCCATTAATACACCAAGGTTGCGAGCTAGTTCTTTAGATTTGAGGGCCCTGGAGTCGAGATGCGCAGCAAATCTTTGTCTTTTATTGCTGTTCCTAAATAGTATAATCTCCGTTTTATCTTTATTAAGCTGCAGAAGGTTGTGTCCCATCCAGTTAGTGATGTGCTCAAGGCACTTGCTTAATGAGTCAACTGAACTAAAGTTGTTTGGGGACAGGGCCATGTAAATCTGAGTATCATCTGCATAGCTGTGATATGGCAGCTCATGGTCCTGTAGAATCTGGCCAAGAATTAAATAAAAGTGGACCAGGAATAGAACCCTGGGGGACCCCACAGGTCACTGGCATGTTCTCTGAAATATAATTTTCTATTTCTACTAAGTAGTTCCTATTACAGGGTGGGAGGAGCACAAGAGAGTCAGTAGCAGGTAAAACAATACTGGTTCTTATGACTCCAACTTTGCTTACAAAGAAGGTTAAAAGTTCATCACAACCAATGACAGAGAATGTAATGGTGGAAGAATCTATAGTGATCTACAGTGGAAAACAAAAATCTTGGATTATGCTAATTTGCAGCTATAAAATTTTTTAAATAATAAAATAAAAGCAGCTAGCATGTCTTTTAAATGAAGATAGTGAACTTGCAGTTTAGTTTGCTTCCACATTCACTCAGCTTATCTACATTTCTTCTTCAAATCTATAATTTCCTTATATAACAATGCGTTTGGGTTTGGTGACGAGAGCTTGAAAATTCATCTCAAAAATAATACTGCTATGGTCTGACAGTACAGAGTCTTCCACCTGCACAGGGCAGATAGCCAAACCTAAACTAAAAAACAAGATCCAAAATATGCCCTTTATTGTGAGTTTTGCCAACAACATGCTGGCAAAAATGAAAAGATTCTGTTTTAGAAACTGTGACAGACCCATCTGTTTCTTAGTCTACATGTATATTAAAGTCACCAATTAATAAAATCTGGTAAAATTTAAGAATCACATCTGACAGTAGATCAGGAATTTGTGTTTGGCTTTGGAGGATGATTAACAATAATACACAAAACTGGGTTTGCATGCATAATCTTAAAAGCCAAAATTTCAAAACTTATCCAAATATCAAATATCAAAACTAATTTGAGAACATTTTATACCGTTTCTATACACTGCAGCAAGGCCACTGCCTCTGTCACAGGTTCTCAGGGAAAAAACAGTTGTCCTGTGGGCATAGTTCGACAAGCTGGCTACTTTCCTTCTACTTTAAGCCAGGTCTCTGTAATATATAAAAATTTCAAGTCCTGGGAAGAGATGAAATCATTTATTACAAAAGACTACTGCATACTCAATACTGCATGTGTTAATGGTATAGTTCACAACTGACAAATGTGCTAATTGTGTAAAAGTTACTTTAGTATTTTAAAATGAATAGAATAGAACCAGGGTGAGATGCCATACAGATAAATGTTTGCAGTTATATAGAACCCTAATATGATGATATTCAACTATGATTTTGTGTAGTTTTTTCTTTGGCTTCTGTAAATTTCACCTTATAAATAGCCTGAAAATGGGCCAACATCCTACATATCTCCTGCTTGTTTTTATATTTTACTATTGTTATTATTGGTATATATATATATATATATATATATATATATATATATATATATATATATATATATATATATATATATATATATATATACACACAGTGGAACCTTTACTAACGAATGCCTATACTAACGAGTTTTCCAAGATACGAACCGGGCATTTGAATATTTTTTGCCTCCACCAACAAACTCTAGAAACAAACCTGAGCCTCTGCTGAGCCAATGGCTGGAAATGGCCACTGACCCCAATAGGCGAGTCTCTCAGCGCGCCCAGACTTGAGTGAGCTTTTAAGATTAGCAAATTGTAGTTTTAGCAATTTAGCATAGTGTAAATAGCATACATCGAAATTCGTGCTAAGTTAAGCCGTATCTATGATTCGTCACCCCACATTCACCGCCTACTCTCCGTTATTCCACCAACCCCCACCTCCCGTCATACAGCCAGTGCTTATGTTACTCCTCCAGCCAGTCGTCATCTTCAAGGTAGTGATATGTAACCACTTAAAACTTTTTTATTTCTTTTTTATTACTGTTACCGCTGTATTTCTTTTTTATTTTAGTAATGCTATACGTATTTTTTTTTTCTAATTTGAGAGTTTTTTAACATATATCAGTGCAAAAAGGGTGACTTTTGCTGTGGGCTGGAACACATGAATTGCTTTTCCATTATTTTAAATGGGGAAAATTGACTCGAGAAACTAACTTTTCCACTTACGAACCGGGTCACGGAACGGATCAAGTTCGTAGGTAGAGGTTCCACTTTATAATATAATGTAACGTCGTGCTTCAACATTTATTTGAATTGTTTAGTTTAGTAAATCCTTTTTGATTTTACAGTGCCTCTTCTTTCATAATTTACTGTCATCTCTATAATATCATGACTTTAGTGTCATATTTAAATGAAAACAAAAGGAAAGACGAATGAAAATTCATCATTTTCTTTAGACATCCATTATACTGACACTAAGTGGCCTGGATGTGTCAGAGTTTTTCTACTAAACCAATTTAAACATGGCCAATCCCGTGTAGAGGGCTCTCAGATTTGGACCTGCCTCCTCTGAAACTCTTGCTCATTTCCTTCTGGTTCCATTTTCCTTAACAAGTGTTTTTCTATTTGATAAAAATCATGCAACAGTTAAATCCATCAATTATAATTGGAGGAAGGTACTCTGGGTTCATCAGTTTAATTGTAAGACACTTCAAGGCTGCTGTAATTAGAAATTTGCCTAGACAAAGCATTGTTGTAAATGCACACAGATCTTGTCAGTCCAGAGGCATGTACACGGTTGGAGCAGGGGTGGAGCTTGTATAGTTCGAAATCCAATAGGAAATAAATGGCATTTGGATTTCCTGAAGGAAAAGAAACACTAACCAAACCAGACAAACATGAATACTAAAACACTACACCAGGTTGCCAAATGTGAATATTTATATTCTGCCAATCTGGCATCACACAAAACAGGGAAAGAATCCACCACACTGATTAGCCTGGCCTCCATCTTGGATTTTCCTGTGTCATCTGCCTGCAGTAAAATTTGATAAGGTTTGAACTTTCTCAGCTTTTTATGAATACAGGCACATACACAGAGCTGGCGCAGTATTCTAACTGAAACACATTGGTGTCTTTCTGATGCCTCATCTCTAGTGGGTAGGCACTCTACTAATTCTTAGGCCTCATTTCAAGACCATTAGGTATTAATATGGTGCTCAGTGCTAGATGGTGATCATGTTCACCTCTTAGCATTGGATTCAAGTCCCATCCAGGTGGGTTTTTCCTTTTCTCCTTTTGTCTGTGTGGGTTTCCTCCAGGGTCTACAATTTCCTCCCACAGTCCAAAAACATCGAGGTTAGGTGAATTGGCTACTCAACTGTCCTGGTGTGAATGAATGAATGTGTAAGGCAATAAATTTGAGTGTTGAATGCAATGTTGCTCTGTGCAGTGTTGATTGTAAAAACTGCTTGGATGTAATTGAATAAGTAGATACTGACAATGAATGAATAAATGAATATTTTGGGATGTAAAGGTATATATTTTCAAAATTTTGGAATAATTTGTTCTTATATACTTGAGGGTTGCACTGGTAGTTTAGCTAACATTTTTTCACATCAAGAGCCCATCAGCCTGTACGTTATAGTGTTTCCCTGCTCCAGCAAATTTACTAAAATGTTAATGAACGGATTAGTAAGATTAGCATTGTTGGGGGCAAAGAAATCACTAAACCGCAGTGCGGGGGTGGCTTCAGAAAGGGATATGTTAGTTGTTATTCACACTGTTGTAGTAGACCTCTATGCTAAATAGAGTGCAACAATGTAAACACACACCCTTAAGATGAAGAACATCCTTTTGTTAAGCAATAAACTTGGCAACTTGTAAGCCTATAAACTTCCAAATAATAGTTGAAAAACCATCAAAATATTATGAGGTGTTTATAAATGAGGCTTAATTACATAAAAGCAAACACAAGACACCAATAATGACTTGGCTTATCAACTACACTTGGCATGAAGAGAAAAGTACATTTCTTGCAAATAGATATGAATTTGTCACAGGAGCATGTTTAGTGTGTGCTTTTATAAGATTCTGACAGGTAAAACTGATAGTAATAGAAATACTAAATTCTAAAATTGCTAGTAATACTAATACTAAATGCTAAAATACTAGTAATCAGGTAATCATGTAATAATGAAGCCTAATTAAAATAACATTTAATTCAATAACAATAACATCTTTCACTGATGTCGCAACACAGCATTCTCTTACAGGTAGTTCTGATATTATCAATTTAAAAATAAAGAGTTATTATCATCAATGTTCAAGTAGTGATTCATGTATCTCCCACATTCTGTTTCCTTAACATTTCCTTTGTGTTTCATGTGTGTTTCCTTTATAAATGAGAATGAGCTACAGCTCAGTTCAAGACCAAAGCCTGGGAGCGAGATCTCTGGTTTTTAGCTAAGTCACCGGTCTTTTGTCTAAATTTTTGTTTTCTCCATATCACCCAATGCTCATTGTGTTTTTGCTCCATTTAATCTAATCTTTGCACTCTCACCCAAACACAGGTCCACTGCTGTAATTAAAGAGAATCACAGAGATAGGACAATTCTAAAGTGTGTAAAAAGTTAGATTCTTAACAAGATTTAATTCTCAGCCAGTTTGGATAATATCTATTCATTTCTGTTTTGTGAAATGTTAAGTGTAAGTAGCAGCTGGTATTTTCAAATTGAGTCAAGAATGAAAAAAATGTAAAAATACAGAAAAACATCCTTCAGTAGTGATGACAGTTCACATTTGACCTCATTAGAATCCAGTTCCTTATAGGAGCCAAGTTCACAAATTCCTTCTTGGTGGAGGGAGGATATCTCAGTATTAAGAGAGCTGCCAAGAGTTGCTGTTTCTAAAGGAATAGTTCCCAGTCTTGGACATAGTAGTGGAGCTAAGTGAAAGTGAATGCAGCAGCACAGCCCTGTGTCTAAACTTTTGGGAGGAAAAGAAAAACAAGAATTTGGAATTTCAAGTGAAGTGTTATAATCCATGAGGTTGAGGCTAGCAACATACTTTAGGATGGACTTAAAATACCTAATGTCTATGTAGATTTCATGTTGCCTTGGAGAAGTGCATCACTGAAAAAAATGTATTCAAACAAAACAGCAAATTAAACTTGAGTTCACAGAAGATATCAAAACAACCAACAACTTCCACCTCATCCTCAGTAAAGTTCAGTATTTCGTATTGAAAACTAAAAGTTCATTATGTTTTTCACCAGCATTTCTGCAAATACGTATTAAAGAACCTGTATTCAGCAAGAAACTGGAATGCCCTTTTGTAAATAAAATAATACTAACACAAATAAGTATATATACATATTATTATGGATTTCAACATATTAACAAAGTGTTTATGTTTTATCAACAGATGAGGAAAATTTTCCTCCACCTCTGCTCGCTCCTGTCCAGTCTGTCTGGATTCTGCACTTTACTGCCACAGATCCTTGGGAGTGGCAATGGCATCCTGTGCCCCTCATACTGACAGGATATTGTGAGTCAATTTTGTTGTGAAGGAAGTATGTATATATGCATATGCATAAATGGGAATTTATATCTACATATCAAACCTGTAATATAGCTCACTCAGCAAGCATATAACTAGTACTATTTTGTTATTTAGAGGATCAGGTCACATAAATTAGGATCATTGGGAGCAGATAAACCACTAAAGTGCAGAAAAGATATATGAGTCACATTTAGTGTTAAACTGGGTAAAATGTGCTCAATTTATTCAATAATGAATGTGAAAGCAGAAGCACAACTTAACTAAAGCTGCAACTAGAGGCCCTTGTTCCTATATTTGATCTGAGCGTATATAGCAAAGTGTTTGTGTGGCTGATTTTCTAAACGGAAATGAGCTTAAAACCTGTACAGAAAACACTACTAGTATTAATAAAATAAACTATTGTTTTAGTAATTTTATGTATTTGACATAAAATGTGGCCCATCCAACCATTATGGTATGTTTTATATTTTATTTGATATTTTACCAGTCAATATCAGTAAATAAATATAAACATTGTACATATTATTTTTAGGAACATTGTGTTCAGTACACAAACAAATGTAGGTTTGTTTCCTACCCAAGGTTTAATTCTGAAATTCAGTAACATATGTAATAGCTCCAGGAGTATTTAAAACTATCAGAAAAAAACTTTTATTCCATTTAAGTTTTTATTTGTATTTTGACGTAATTTGCATTTGCCCCATATGTGTGAAAAACATCTTGTATCAGTGGAACAAAATAAACGGTCTAAATCACAAGTATTTAAGACAAAATACTCCATTCTTAGTTAAGATTGTTTAGGGTGACCAGACGTCCTCGTTTACCCAGACATGTCCTCTTTTTTAGACTTAAAAAAAATGTCCGGGCAGAATTTTGTTTTTCTAGAGCTTACATAGAACTTCAAGAAGCATTTCGTTCACAAACTAGTCCCGCCCTCCCCTACTCCAATTGGTTCGCTTGAGTGAGAAGGGGCGTGGTGAAGTAGCCTAAAATCTTCTGATTGGACGGTCTGACTGTAGAGCTACCGTTATTGGTCGAGCAGCTATGCCGAAACGTAAATGTAAGTTCTCGGATGAATTAAAAAAGAAATTCCCATGTTTTGTGTAGCAAATAAAGGTGTAAAGGACCTAAAAGCACACCTAGGTTCAGCTAAGCATACAACGGCAGCGAGGGGCGAGACAACCCCCGGCCCGAGATGCGTCCTCTTTTTCACCATCTCAGATCTGGTCACCCTAAGATTGTTATCGTTTTGGGGATACAAGGTTTTGATCTGACAGTGAAGATATATGCTTGTATGCCTGAATGTGAGTGTTAAATATCTGATTTATATATATATAATATATATATATATGTGTGTGTGTGTGTCAGTTTGTAGGATGCGTTCTCTTCGTAAGACGGTGTTGTTAGCTGTGGTTGCTTCAGTGGTCCTGGTTCTGGCGGTTCTGCACTCATGGCCGACACGGGCCTATAGCAGCGTGGATGTGCGACAGCGACTTGGGCCTGGAGTAGAGAGACTTCTGGAGGAGAGACTCCCAGACCCAGACGCCAGTGCCAGTACTGTTCCCTACAGGATCAGGGAAAGTGTAGCTGGGTCAGTTACCACTTACAACAAATTTATGAATGCAAGTTAATGGTTCATGCAAATGATTCAACATTACCTTTGCAAGCTCTTTGTCTTTGCAAGTTTTTTTCTATCAGAAAATTCATTCATATCATCTGTTTATGAATACTGTTCTGAGAACTACACTGTAAAACAATCTTTCACATAGAAATTTAGGTACATCTCAAAATTTCAGCTCCAGTAAACATCAGATATAAACATCAGATACTAAAATGATGTAGCTTTATGTAGATTATTTCATTCAATCATTGTCTGTAGCCGCTTATCCAATTCAGGGTCGCAGTGGGTCTGGAGCCTACCGGGAATCATTGTGCGCAAGGCAGGAACACACCCTGCAGGGGGCAACAGTCCTTCACAGCAAGATTTTATATAGAATTATGTACTGTTTGTATCTGAAAAATATTATAATTTAAAGGCAGCCAAAATCCTGTTACACAATTTACAGTTAAAAGAGTATGAACGAGATGGGATGCAGTGGGGAAAAACATGGGGCATTTGACAGCTTTTGGCAGTTACTGGAATTATATAATAATAAAATTTTGGGAGTAGGACTATGTCTTAACTCAGCCCTATAAATATCCTGCAAATTCACGTCATTTCCATGTCCGACAAACTTTCTCCCATCTCCATCCCATCTCTACCCTTTTTCTTGCATTCATCTATCCAATGGGCATATCTGGCTTTACACACATTCTGAGGTCTCCCTGATCTTCCAAAGATATCTGTGTTCGACTCCCCATTTCAGCCTTCATGCACGTGGTCCGTACAAGCAAAAAATAAAAATGTAGTTAAAAGTAAAAAAAAAAAAGAACAAATAATGAAACCTTAGTTGTGATTGACCTGTATTTTAAAACTACACATTTAATGCTTAAAGGGACATTATGTAAGATTTGGGTTTTTGCTCCTGGGGCTCCCCCTAGTGTAATTTATCTTTAGAGCACTGTACTGAAATCAATGGGGAGGTGGAGGGCTTGGGTGTGGTTTCCTGTCCTCCTCCAATACTTACATAGTGTAGTTTCTGCAGTGACAGAGTGATAACAACAGATGCTTTTTGCTCCCCATTACAGCCCATTGGAGCATCCCAATAATTTTGAATCTGTAAATTTCAGGTAGAAAAGTTATTTAGTGTTAATTTTAGCATATCGATTTTATTGGTGTTGAATGTATATCTTTATTCTGAAGTAATGCTTGTAGTATGCTCTATAAAAGATGGGACAGGGGCAGTTTACACTGTGAAATGTCCTCAAAACAGCTAAAATCATTTATATGATCATAGTTGGGTATGAAAGCAGAATCCAGGACAGACCGAATATTTTATGAGCTAGGATGTGTCAGACTTGTCATTTTGCCAAAAAAAAAGAACCAATATATAATATAATAATGTAAGTGCAACAAATAGTAGCAGAGATTCTTTACTTACCTCACTATCAACAGTAGAGAAAACCTGGGGAAATCTATGAATGTGGAAATGACAGTAAAATTCCTGTGGGGTACTGCAGCAATGGAGCATTTGAACAATGAAAAAATGTAACAACTATTTTGGGTATCTTTAGTCCACAACTATTATTAAGTGTTGAAAAATAGAAAGATGTGGTAACCCAGTGGTAATTTAAACTTACTTCTTTCCCAATCGTTTTAACCATGTGGCAGTCATCAAATGTGGAATGATTGTAAAGAAACAAAACAAACTCCCACCCCATTTATGTGGAAAAAACATAGTGTTCTTTTGAATTTATTATTCATTGCTTACAGTTTTTACTGACATTTCACATACTATTTGTGTAGTTGTAAATTTTGCTACATCTTCACATTTGCTTTTTTCAGTTGGTTAATTTTGGCAAGGATTGAGTTTATTTTTGTGCAACTGACTGACATTGGCATCCAGTAAATTAAAAGGCTCAGTTTCAGTTCTATACAGTTTATTTTTCTCTCATTTCACAGGCTCCTGGCTCGAAATGGCTGTGTGTGTGAAGGTGAGAGGGGAGGGATGAACTTGCCATTCGCACAGCTGCTGTTCCCTCGAGTGTCTGCAAGCACCCTGCACACGGCCTTCCAGCCCTCACAACTTGATGAGGTGAAGCGACGCCGTGCCAAAGAGTACCAGGGCTTCCAGATGAGGTCTGTATCACAGGACCCCAACAAAGTGCACTATAGCTCATCTGAATTGATAATGTACCAGTCAACATTCTGGGCAAAAATTGGCTAATTCCAAAATTGTAAAGCCAGAGACTGTAGAAAACAGTTTCTACATTCACTGTGTAAAACAATGGTATTACATTTTCTTTGGATATCAAATATATGTTCTTATACAATAGGCTACGTATGTTTCCTACATTGCTAATCCAGCTTTGTGTGTGTGTGTGGGTGTAGGTCTCAGACCCCTGCTGATTTGCTAATTGTAGCTGAAGCTAATAGCCCACTGCAGTACCCAACACAGGGTGTGGAAGTGCGTCCACTAAAGACGATCCTTATACCAGGTGACTGTTCAGTTCATATTATAGTTAAGAGTACATTAAACTGTTTCGCCTGTTTTTATTTGATTTGAGACATGCATACCCTCAGTATAATTCATAGATGAAATCACAAACCATATCACAAGCGCACGTCGTAACATGATTTAATTTGCCATCAGTTGTCCAGAATCTAATCAAAATAGTAATTGGATTTAATTATTTATAAAGCTCTTGTAGAAAATTACATCAGAACAATGAAAGATTTCTGCAGGAAGAACAGAGTTGCCTTTCTCATCAGAGCTGGTTAACACAAAAACAGATTTGCACTGAATGACGTGCAATCTATTATATAAAATCATTGTCAGGTTCATAAATACTTTGTAAAAAGCTGAGATTTGAGCACAGTTGAGCACATTCATTCCCTGAACAGCTAGCAGTGTCTCATTTAATTGAAGCATGCCCTATTTCATGCAGACATTATGGTGATTAGCCAATGAAAATTTCAAAGGCTCATGAACCAATGGCTGTAATTGATTAATACTGTAATCTAGCAGTAAGTGTGCCCTTCCCTTACTGACCCAGTTTTATAGTGTTAATATTACAACAACAAGAAAATATTAAATACTTCATGGATTTAATTAAAATGGTGATGTGATGTTGAAGTGTGTTTATTTTTCTTAAGTAATACATTTATACAATTAGATGTGGATTTGATGCATTTACAGAACTATGTTTATTTGTTTAATTTTTTTGGTGATATAAGTCCTACAAAATGAATACATTAAAATATATCTAAATAGAATATGTGAGCTGCAGCATTTGTGAGTACAAATAATTAGTATTGCTGTTATTTCAGTTTTTATTTGTGTTCAAATTATTACTATTGCATTTATAAACGTCATTGATAATTTGGGTTATTTAATGCATATCAAGTATTTTATTTTTTAATGTTGAATTTTTACACTTAGATTTGCATACTCATACCAGACGTAAATTTGTTCATAGAGATACACCAAAGACATTATGATTGAAGTTGAAAACAGTTTGTGAAATTTGTGCGGGATCATTTTAAGGTGAAATTTGACCATACAGCATTTTGATGAATAAGGGCCAGTACCTGGTTATGTACAATTTTATCATTATAACTATAAAACATAAACATTTTTTATAGCCTGTTGTATTCTTGGAAAAACTGGACATCATCATCAATTTGTTAAAGTCAGAGGCCACCCTTCGGTAATTTAAAGCCATTAAGGTACATTTCTGTCAGTTTCATAAACTGCATTTCCTTTTTTGGTATATTTATAAAAATATCTCTGGATTATTTCAGATCTGAATCCATTTACACTTACGCTTTAACTCACACTTACACCTATGGACATTTTTGCATATTCAATCCACCTGACAGTGTGTGTCATTGGGAGGAAAATGGAGCATCTGGAGGAAACTCACACAGACACAGAGAACCCCAAGCTGCTCCCAGACAGCAACTTGAAGCAGGCTTTGAACCCACAACCCCAGAACCCTGGAGCTATATAACAGTAATACCTGTTGTGCCACAGTGCTGCCGCCACCCCATTTTCTCTGTATCTTTTCCATTCATTTTTTAAACACACTTTTTTCAGGATTTTTTCCTAAACATTTTCAACTGAAATTTCCTCCACATATAGAGATTATATTTAGCCTCCAATGGAAAGTCTTCAAAAAAAATAATTGACTTATTCTAAATGGTTATTTTGAAAATGTTCACAAACAATAAGTGTATTTGCTTTAAAAGGAGCTTTTGAGTAGGTTTGGAATTGCTTCAAACTACTGGTTACTGATAATGATCTGTTGTGCTGTTTTTCAGGCTTGGCCTTAAAAGATCTGCCCAGAGACCTTTACACAGTAAGTGTGACCTGTTAGCATCCTGAGTGAAACTAGCGCTTTTATTGTTAACATGTTTAATTTGTTTATCTGTAATAACCTTTCTCAAACTCTCAATTTTCTCTTTTCGCCTATATCTATCTCCTAGTTAAATTTCTCTGCATCTCTGGGCACGTTTAATGTGGCAGCAGAGGTGGAGGGTGTAAAAATCAGAGGTGATGGTGAGATGCACATGAGCTTAAGCAGCTGCCTCTTACCCAACCTGAACCGACAACTTCAGTTCATCACTTACACAAACACACTGTTCCACCCCAGCACAGCAGATACAGGTATCTATGCACGAATACACCGAATATATATATATATATATATATATATATATATATATATATATATATATATATTTATAGAGAGAGAGAGAGAGAGAGAGAGAGAGAGAGAGAGAGAGAGAATGAATACATTTATGATGGACATTGGAAAGGTGAATAAGATGTATGTGGAAACTGGACCAATAAGTGTTTTTAATGTATTTATTTTAAGTCATGCCAAGCTTGCCCACTAATGAATGTCTTTAGACATCTCTGTGCTCACTGGCAGCGCAACAAAGCCTTTCCTCTCTGGCACAGAAATTTTTAATGATACTTTCGTTTCAGCAAGGTAGATCACACCCTACTATGTACAGGCCTGTGTAGCTACAAACCTGCCACAGTCTACAGGCTGACCACTGTCCACTGTCAAAATCACTGTGAGCATGCCAACATCAACACAGGCTTTTGGAGCAATAGAAGAATGGTTGCTTAGTCTAATGAGTCCAGTTATTTTATGCCTTCCAGTCTATGTATTCTCACAGAGATACACATTGTAAGTCATCTAAATAAAAAAGAGATTTTCAATCTTTCATACACAACATTTAAAAACCAGAAATTTTACTTCACAAACATGTATCATATCATTGAATATAGAACAACTGTTCAAAGAAACAACAACAACAAAAAAAATCTGAGCACGTTTACTAGCTGATGTACCGTATCATTCAAGGATAACTAACAATAACTACTGCAGTCAGTTAAAATACATAAATTACCAATGGCCAGCTTTCTTTATATTGGGGCCTGTCTCAGAAAGCAGGATTTTTTGCTTAGCAAACTAACTTTAAGCTTAGTTTGAGTTAACCTCTCTCACTGAGTTTGTCTCACCTCTTTCGAGGAAATGAGCATAATGCTGTGGGATTGTTCCTTTCCCTGCTGAATATTTATATAGATTCTTATTTTTTCTTTGAAAAGACTAAACCTCTCTGCATGTTTCATGTGGCATTCATATTTTCATGTTCACATTTTCATTTTCTTGAGTATTAAAACTTGGTTTAAGAAAGAAAGTTGATAAAAGTAATAAACTGTGGCTGCATTTGTTAAATTTTGTGAAGCTAAAAGTAAGCGAACTTAAAAATGCTTTGTGAGACGGACCCCAGACCAACTAATGGATTAACACATCAATAAAGACATTCTTATATGCCTAATACCGTAACCAGCGGCTTAAATTGCTTATAACTTAAAGCAATCTCTGATGTTACATTATATGACAACATCTCTAACTGATGCTTGACATTGAACATTTCTATGGAATGTCTGTGTCAGTAATGGAATCCTTAAAATGTCAGAAATCTCATATTAGAAGAAATGTTTACAAGTAATTGTATTTGGACTCTAACCATTAAATTATTTCAAACTTTTATTTTTTTTTTCAGACCAACACAAAATACCATCCAAGGTTTTCAATGCAGTCACGATTTAAAGTGAAAAGCCTTGTAACTACTGTGCTGTGTTTGACATTAGTGTGTGTATTTGTGTTTCAGTGCAGTTTGAAGCTGAAGGACATCAGGCCCTTTTCACCATCAAAATCCGTCATGGAGTGACACCCAAACTCTACAATACAGGCTCTGATGCAGACAAAGGTTCAGACATGACTCAACACATTTAAAAATGTTCAAACATAAGACAATACAGTACTCTACAGCATAGTGTAAAAGCAGTAAACTAACAACATTGTTAAATATGTAATTCCATGACTAAACACCACCTCACAATAGCACTGCACATCCTTGCCTGAGCTGGACTGAATTCAGTTTAATATCTCAAACAGCACTGCAGTTTAAACAAAACACAGATGATCGTTCCTGCTAGGCACATGCTTCACTTTTGTTTATGATGTCTTTAATGGTAGGCTCTGGACCCACCGCGACCCTGAACTGGATAAGCGGTTATAGATAATGAATGAATGAATGAATGCCATTAATAGTGACAGGTGATTTAAAGTCCTCCTCTAAAAGGAATTCTCCCTGTGTTTTCTCTTAGAATACAACATCAGTGCTCTTGTCACCATAGCCACCAAAACCTTTCTGCGCTACAACAAACTCCAGGACCTGATTGACAGCATACGACGATACTACCCAACAGTTACCATAGTAATAGCAGACGACAGCGAAAATCCGAAAATGATGTCCGGCCCGAACATAGAACATTATATCATGCCATTTGGAAAGGTAAAGATTCCTCCCCAGTGCAGTCTTTTATAATTGCATACTTTTATGTTGTTGCAGGGGTGGCCGTGAAGTGAAAATACTGAACTGCATTTTGAAGACGGGTAGTGTCTGTCTGTTTTGTCATCAATATTGGTTCCCTTAACATTGTGTCAAAGTTTTATTTGAACAGGTTAATAGAAATGACCCAAAATAACAGGATAAAATCTTGTACTTTTGGCTTCCATTTTCTTGCACTTTACTGAAGATATGCACTTTTTTTCAATAGTGGCAATGTGTAAGAGCCACAGTGAGAAGATGTAAAAATATTTTTCAACTTTATTTATTTATTTATTTATTTGAATTATGGCTTAATATATTTGACAATGCCAGGTCGGTGTGGACAGCTGTAAACTACTTAACAAATGGGGCATGCGTGACCATTTGTCCAGACATTGCATAAAAACATGTGAGTGTGTGTGTTTGTGTGTGTCAGGGTTGGTTTGCAGGTCGAAATTTGGCCGTGTCCCAGGTTACCACGAAGTATGTGCTATGGGTGGATGATGATTTTATCTTCACTGCCAACACTAAACTGGAGAAACTGGTGGATGTGCTGGAGAAAACCACACTGGACCTTGTGAGACACTCACACTTCACTGAAATGTTGATAACATTTCTACAGTGTATCTAGAAAAGAGTGGGAAGAACATTTCTAAAAGTTGGGAGGGCTTCAGGATATTTATTCTCCACTGCACTTGCCAGATGGCCTTTCTTCAGTCCAGTTACAGTAAATGAAAAAAAAAAAATCTACTCCAAAATTCCAAATGCACTGACGAACAGGGTCAGCTGTGTGACTAAGCAGACAAAGAGCCATACAACTTCTACAGCCCACCGGGTCACACGCTTACACCCAGACACACTTGTCTGTCAGCTCTAGTTATAAAACTGACTGCTCTCCATAGTCTGTTTTTGAAAATATCAAACCCTTTTCTGACAACAAAGTGATAAGAAGTGATGAATATATATATGACAACACACATCCACTCCTGAAACTCAGGAACTCGAAACAGCAACCAACCTGGAGTAGTAGTGAGGCCTTGCTCTTAAGTGAGGGTACGCCTCTCACCCTGCAGAACTCAAATGACCCCAAACATGCAAATTCAAGAGATAAGTTGGTGGTTGTCTCTTAAGATTGTGTACTTGGGTTCTGCAGGGTGAAAAGGATTTCCCTTGCTTAGGGGCAGTACAGTCCCTTCAGACTGGAGTTCCCCTCTACTTCCTCTTGCATGTTTCCTTGAGCATGGGGGCTGGGTCTGTGGGAGCGCAAGCAGACCCTGGTATCTCTGTGACACAGTGCTGGTAATTATGTGGGGATTAATTAACTGTATGAAAGAGCAGAATGCTTTTAAAATTTTGGTATATTATTTATTTAACTGATTTTGTTAATCCACTATATAAATATTGGTGATTTAGTGTCAGCAAATACATATATGAAAACAGATAATATTATGGTGGATACCAACAATTAAATTGCAATGTATACTGTAGATGAAATGCATTATAAAATCTCAAATGGCTTTATGATTTACTAATATTGTTTCCTGAAAGCACTGATTCAGCAGATAAACTTGTGGAATATATGAAATACAAACATTACAAAGATGTTTGTTTCTTTGAAGAAGAAGAAACCCTAGATTTTTATTGACGTAAATGACTTCATGCTATATAAAAACATAAATAATTTACTAATAAATTCATTTCTAATTAATACATAAATCATTCATGGATTAAAATCATTTTACATTCCAGAATTGTAGCAGCTGACCCTGCATCCCAGTGCATAAATGAATATGATTCCCCCTTCGGATCTGTGTGTGTGTAGGTTGGTGGTGCAGTGCGTGAAGCCACTGGTTACACTGCTACCTACAGGCAGATGATCTCTATAGAGCCCGGAGAAGAGGAAGGCGACTGTCTTCACATGAGGCGTGGTTTCCATCACGTCATCCAAGGCTTCCCCAACTGTGTGGTCACTGATGGGGTCATTAACTTCTTTCTGGCACGAACTGACAAGGTGCAGCAGGTGGGCTTTGACCCACGTCTAGCCCGTGTCGCCCACCTAGGTAAGTTGAGAGTGGAAATGGGAATTCAGACAATATGAACTATTGTTTTCTAAAGATTGGGCACTGTTCTTCAAAGAATGTTTTTGTTGTTTATGGTGAGAAAAAAAAAGGTGACATCCTTAAATATTTTCATACAGTTACAAGCTATTTACTGAATTTACATCAAACCTAAAGTTAGAATTTAGAATTACTTTATGGGCCACTGTACTTACACACAGAGGAATTTGTTTTCCGCATTTAACCCAATTCGTGCAGTGAAACACACATTTACACAAGTGAACACTAGAGGGCAGTGAACACATATGCCCGGAGCAGTGGACAGCCCTAGCCACGTCACCTGGGGAACAGTTGAGGGTTAGGTGCCTTGCTTAAGGGCAGTTCAGTCATGACCTGCTGGCTCTGGGGATTGAACTGGCAACCTTCCGGTCATAAGCGCAGTTCCCTAACCACCAGGCCACGGCTGCCCCCTGAGCAGAGCAGAGGGAAAGCCAACCTACCTGACTAGAGAGAGTGAGGCCAATTGTGCTCAGCTGGCTAAGACCCTACTGTGGAATGAATAAAAAATGACACGATCATGGGGCTTGGTCCTTTGGAGGCCCATAGTAAAGCTTGTGGCAATTGTATGCAAACTTGAACACAAAAAAAATTTCTGTGAAAGTTTTTCCTTACACATTTCATTCATTCTTTTTGTTTCTGCATTTTTTCCAGAGTTTTTCATAGATGGACTGGGTTCTCTCCATGTTGGCTCCTGTGATGATGTCATTGTGAATCACGCCACCAAGATCAAGCTTCCGTGGGGCCAATCGGAAAGTGACAAAACCTACGCCAAGTTCCGCTACCCTCCAGCATCTTCTGACGCCACACATACCAAAAACGGCCTACTTTACTTCAAGAACCGCTTCCAGTGTCTCACACACAACTGAACACCCTCTCACAATGCACCATCTCTCTCTCCATTTTTCTCTCTCTCTCCCTTTCTCTCTCCCACTCACTCCCTTTCTCTGTATATCTCTATCTTTATTTGTCTTCCTCTCTCAAAAGGCCTCTTTTTTCATGAGTAGCTAAAAGGGGTCTTTGAGGGGACTTTGGGTGGTGTGTGCATGTGTGCGTGTGCGTGTGCGTGTGTGCCTGTGCGTGAACGTGTGTGCATGTGTGCGCGTGCGTGTGTGTGTGTGTGCGTGTATGTGTATGTACAGTCTGATGTGTAGTCCCTTTCCCTCATTTTAGTGTGGGAATGTTAAAAAATAGTCCTCTCCTTTTGGAGGGGCCATATAAACATCATTAATTGTGACTGACAGCTGAGAGATAACAGCCGATTGTCTTTTGTTGTTATTGTTTTTAATAACTAAACGTCGAAGTTAAAATTTTACATTCCGTTTCACTGACTTATTTCCTTTTTGAGATTTCTTTCAACACAGATTACTTTTTGTCTTAAGCAGCTCAGCCCTCATCCCTCTTCTGTCAGTCATGGTTAAAGATCCGTCTGCTTGATGTTTTTAATGGAAAATTTCCTCATGAGAATTAATATGACAGTGAAAAATATAACTTCTTTATCTGAAACTGAAGTATGAAGCAGGTGATGTTTGGACAACGGACAATAAATGGATGGATTTTTTTTAAATCACAGGAGTGAGGCACCGTCTTAAGGGCATTTCACAGATGGACTGGTATTTCAGCGCACTCAGCTCTTGGAGTGTAGTGTGTGTGTGTGTGTGTGTGTGTGTGAGAGAGTGCGCGTGTGTGTGTTTGTGTTTGTGTGTTTATGTTTGAGGGCCTTCTCTCTGTACGTTTGCACTAATATACAAATGGACTCACTTGAGAGATTGGACCCTGAGACTGGAGAAAAAAAAAAAAAAAAAAGAAGAACCAGGCCATAAAACCAACTTAGAATTTAGATCTCTCTCTCTATCTCTCTCTCTCTCTCTCTCTCTCTCTCTCTCTCTATCTCTCTCTCTCGCTGAAACAGATAGGGAGGTGTTAAAATAAATTTTCTCAAATTTGTTAGGATGTTTGATATTTTAGATCCTATTTCAGATGTCTTGTGCGCTGTATTGGTTTGACTCCTGTGTTGTTTTTTTTTTAATTGCTCTGTCTTTACGTGACAGCAGTTGTGTTCAGACTGTCAGAATGCAGCCCTTTCTTTTTTCCCCAAGACTGAAGCATGCAGTCTGGTTTCCATAGCGACTAGACTCTGCTCTCCTTGCTAGTGTAACAGTGTAATGCCCCGCTTGTCCAGGGTTTAATTAAACTGGGTCTATTCCAATGCACTTATAATGCAGAATGAATGAGTACGCCAACTTCCTACATTACTAAATCCTCTGGTTTTATCACCTGATTCATGGGCAAAAAAATAAGTGAGATTCCCCAATTCCCGTATTTAGAATATATTTCTGTCTGATGCATCTGTATTTTATGTTTTACTGCACTTAGAGGAGAATACGCTGACTTAAAAAATTCACTGGTAATAGAAGCCATTGGGCAGTTGCTGAATAGACATTGGAAACAGTGAAACCCTTACAACACGGGCCTTGAGGTAAGAAAGTGGCTGTCTTAACAAATATCTGAAGAAATGTTAACCAAATTTCAAAAGCACGGTTTTTCCCCATGTTTTCCTGGTGTGCATGATTAGTTGGAGCCTATGAAAACAGAAAATCTGAGGTGTGTAGGGTATCCTACATCCATATTCAATACAATATGTTGTTTCTCACAAATTATGACCCAAGAGAAACACTTTGCAAAACTGTTTGAAATAGAAGTGACAGAGTAGCTACTTAAAAGGCTATTTAAGTACTGAGTTAAAACTTATAGAAGTGGTGGAACTTCTCAATACATCAAGCACCTACCGGCATAGGAACTGCAGCATATTTTTTATCATGTCAACTAAAATGCTAAAACTCTAGAATTAGTGGTGTGGGCCATTCACAAAGCAGAAACAAAAATAAATGAATTTGTGTTTAAATGACTAAAGAGACTAAAATATAAAAGTATAGAAGTATTATGGTATTTTATAATACTCAGGGAAGTATAAATCTATCAATGTTTTGTTCAAGAACATGTAATTGCTTCTGCTGAAACAATACCAGCCTCACTGCATTATATTTTCCTCTGAAGAACCAATCCCATTTTGGATTAAATGAATCAAATGAATTAAATATATGAATTATATAGATTTAGGATTTTGGTAACAATTACTTAGCCCATTTTCCAGTTATTCCACAAAAACAAAAGCAAAACAAACAAACAAAAAAACTAATGAACAGGAAAAAAAATAAATAAATTGGCACCTGCCAAACTCTGGCGGGTAATTGCTAATTACATTTACTCAGTTACAATTCCTCAGGTACAAGTTTGATGAATGTGTACTTCTCTGAGTATTTTTGAATGGGTAGCACCTCATGGACCTGTCTTGTGGTGCTTTACACCAAGGTCAATACTTGTGTAATGTGGGATTCTTTATTAAATGACAATATTTTACTTAATTTTAGGGATTTTCAGTCTTTGTTGCATTGAAGAACTTTACTTTTACTTGAGTTTTAATTTAGGCTGCTCCAACCTCATCTGCTGCTGACTTTTATTTTGCTATTATTTTTACGCAAAAGCAAATTAATCAAGTGTGTAATTCAGATGAAAGGGTTTAGGTTGAAAACGCTTTTATTTTTAGGGTTTAAGCATGTAATGATGATGATTGTGGCTGATACCACATATGTCAATGTTAGGTAAATATCCACAGAACAGTACAAGCTCAAAAAGTTTTGTGTGTACATTTCTAACATAAATTGTTATAACTGCTTAGCAACATTATGGAAAAGTAGTAAATTCTTTAACCACCAGATGACACTACAACACTAAATATTGTTTTGTTGATCTACATTTGGCTTGAGAACCTATTCATCTGCACAGGTCAAAAGTCATAGTGCACGAACATAAATATTTATCATAAATAATTACAGCACACACCAATCAGAGCAAAAAAAATCCTTTTGAAAAACTTTGACTTTTCTTATTCATTGTGTAAATTAGACATAGTTCATTAGTACTCGTGAAGCCTCACTGGCCCAAATTTCTTATGGCCACTTTGTGCTGATTCTTACTTACACCAACACTTCAACTAATATTTCAACAATGAACTTTGTCTTGGTACTTTGAGTATGTGTGATGTATTTCCTATGCACATGAAGGCTTATGCATTCGGCTGCTTTAAGCCTACTTGCAAAATTAGCCTTAGTGATTACTTGTTTGGCCTAACTGTGCTGTGTTCCCTAAGGCCTCATTGTGCAGAATCTTGCTTCAGTTGACACCTCATTGACACGTGGTATGCAGGTACTGAGTAATGTTCTGAATCAGATTCAGTGATGATGATGTCATTTTCGAAAAACTTGGCTGCCATCGGCCAACTGAGGATTCAGCACTTCTTTAACAATCATAACAAGGTCCAATCATCATGAAACTTTAATAGTGTGTCCCTGGAGGCACTTCCTAAGTACACAAAACATTTTATAACAATAGTCACCAGGTGGTGCTATAACAACAGCAAAAATATTACGCAACACAGGATTGTCCAATTGACAGGACAATAGTCTGCAGGTACTGAGTGATGGCCTGAATCAGATTCTATGACATGAGGTCATATACAAGAAAACATGGCCACCATCGGCCAATCAAGTTTCAGCAGCTCCTTGACAACCTTAACAAAGTCCAATCATGAAACTTTATTAGGTTTTTTAGAGGTAAAAAAAAAAGAAAAAAATGCAGCACAAATGATAAGGCCTACAGACTTCATACTTGGTCAACAGGTAGTAAACCCTCCTGCTACTCAAGCATAAAATCAGCCTGATTGGCCTCAAGTGACCTACAGCGAAGAAAAAGGATTTCATTAAAAGATTTTCCACCCCGTGAGGCATAAAGAAGAATTTTTTCTACATAATCCTTGGGTCCCCACGAATTAAAAAATGTTGATACAACCACTAATTTCTGCACACTTAGCTTTTTAGCTAATTTGCATAATGTATAAAACATACTCTTGCAAACTACTCTCTGGATATTTGCCTGAATCTCGCAAAAAATTTTTCAAAAGATTCAGAAAACATTGAGACTTATAATTATTAAATAAACTTTGGTTTAAATCAACTTTGGGTAAAACTTGGGAAGGCAATGCTTGAACCCACAAATTGCCTCTTGCGGCTATATTTATTTTTTAATTTTTTCTAGTTTTGTAATACATGCAAAGTGGCATTGTGTGTATGGGAACTGTACTTTAGGAGAATGCATGTTCGTTGTCTTAGACTTCAGAATGGGTGGAAGATAACATATCTAGAATTTTATTTCTGATAACTCAACAGCAGAAAATAGCTCTGTACTGTCCCAATTATCATAAATGTTTGATGACTATTTTGTCATAAACCATTCTCTGAGTATGAAATCCCTTCATTATTAACTCAATCCAGCCTCCGGAACTAGAACATGAGCAGTCATGTGTACACCTGTTTGTTCCTCTGTAGTGTCTGTGCAGTCATCAGATGTTTTTGTTTTTTCATGAGTGAAATTTGCGTTTGAGTGTGTTTTTATGAGGATCAACTACGCACTGGACTGGAATGATTTCTCTGCAATCTGTGGCACTGTGGTGTACCTCAATTTTTCCGTAAGGCCTTGATAAGGGAGAGAAAGAAGTGGTATTTTACTGAGAGGTTTTGAGTATTTTTATACTGTAATGTGGAGATTGAGCTGCATGGCTGCGTGAGTTTTGAGAGAGAGATGGGGAAGTGTTTGATGACATGCCTGAGTTTATCAGATGGAGATAATATGTTTTTGCTATAAAGTAAATCTGTCATTTTTTTTATAAGTTGCATTTACTGTGACATTGTAGTTTTGACCTTGTCATTTTTTCCACCAGGTGGCGCCCTCTGTCTGAAAATAGTAAAGCATATTACTTGTTTGGTAAACTGTAAACCAAAATAAAAGTCTCTTTTAATAGTTATATTTTGCAAGCCCAGCTAAACGTTTAGTTCTGGGCAGGGAGTTTAGTGCCTCTTCTCCTATTCAGATCCCCATGTGAGGACCAGAGAAATCATGGAAGAAAAGAATACAGTTTAAAATAACTGAAATGGGATCTAGGAGAACGGGCCTTCTTTTTTCTTGTGAGGAACCTCAGCTGGTTTGAGCTTGGCCAAAGCAATGAGAGAAGTAGAGGAGCTCTGACACTTTAATAATGGATGATAGTCTATATGTTGCTGTGTTCCCTCGAGCTCATTGCACTTTTTGTTTACTCTGCACCTTGTCTTTTCACTTCTGGCTTTGTTCACAGTGTCTGCATGGACCACCAGAATTTCTCTTTTTGTTGCTATTTTGTATTTTCCCCACTAGGTGGCCGCCCTATGTCCGTAACAGAGATCCAAACATTGCTTTTTGATCATCTTGTCTAAGGAAATTCATGTAGAATACAATTGCACCAGGGCTACTAGAGAAAAAGAAATAAAACAATGTTGTAATTTGTCCCCGTTTTCTAAATGTAAGAAAGTCTGAAAATATGTGGAATGGAATGAGATAAAATTTTGAGTATAAGAATTAAAATGGCTCAAGCTTTTTTGTGCTGTTTTTAATTTCGTTTAAAATCCACCTGTTTTTTTAATTATTATTATTATTATTATTAATATTGGGCCCACAAATTTGTGGGGGTTTATGTAACAAAAATATTCATATGTCAGTATATATGGGAGATATTTGGGAGCATACATAAATGCTTTTTTTTTTATAATGTCAAAAAATTATATATAATTATATAATAAGAGAAGGGTTTTTTTAAGGGTTTTTTACTACATTGTTGCAGGAGCGGTCCTTCAAATTGTGTAAAATTGTATTGCTGAATGGCCCAATAGAAATGCTTCAAAATTGACACTGACATTGACTTTCTCTAAAAGTTAAGGTTTTTTCTTTCTGTAAAGCAGTGGTGGCAGTGGGCAGTGATGATATATGATTAGTATGGATATATGTATCTGTAGTATGAACATAAAACAGGTATTTGTTTGTTCAGTGTGTGTGTGTGTGTGTGAATGCAATTAGGGCATATATAAAGCTTCTGATTAAATTATATTCCTATTATTTCCTAATTATTAGTACAGGATAACATTCTTATAAGCTTGAAACAACACCAATAAAACACTATAACGTCAGAAATTAAGCAATATGTTTAAGGACTTTGGAGCCAAAACTGATTTTAATACAATTATCCAAGATTTAAATTTGACAATTTTTTTTCAAATAAATGACATTTTATAACAAAAGATATACTGATAGTCTGTACAAACTATTTCCTTCAAATGTGTGCAAATAAGTGTTAACTATTTGTACTTATAATTAACAGACTAAAGATCAACCCTGAATGGTACAGATACACCATGATTCATTTTTAAGTAATAATGGTGTCACAGATGAGACCGTGCCGGGACATTACTGTAAAAATCTTATCCAGAGATATTCTGTGATGGAAGGTCATGGATGAAAGTATATCTCCGCTGTGCTGTCAGACAGGTGTTAATATTTGTTGCATTTTCCAACAAAAACAGTTACTTGTAAAACTAGTGCGAGATACATATGAGAAAATAAATAAAAGTGCCCAAAAATGTTGCTAAATTAAATCATTAAGATGTAAACAAAGTCACTCAGTGTGGTTTATTGTAAAATGCTTAGTCATCAAAAACTCATTTGTTCAGGAAGAAGACATTTGAGGTGTTTTAATGTGTCTGAAATTTCTGTTATAGAAAATGATAGCAGTGTATTGAAATATTATAATTACACAGCCTTTTTATTGAGACATTGTTTCACAATGCTTCAGAGAATTTTTTTATTGGCTTCTTCACATCAAATCATTTTAACATAATTTTTATTAAATCATTGAATTATGCATATCATTTAAAAAATTGATTCCCCTTTATAATAATTTTTGTATGTTACTGTAACAGTATGATACTGCTCTCGGTATCAGAAAACAGCCTGGACAATAAAGGATCCAGGAGCAGAATTATAGCAGCAAATTAGAAGCTTTGCCCAGAAACCCTTAAATGAACCCTTCCGTTACCTTCTTATTACCCTCCTGGAGTGGCTTCCAGTGAAAGATACCTCAGTATACACTACTCAGGAAAACATTTACAGATTTCAGAGTGACATCACTGTGTACACACCTAGAGTCAACACAAATTAATTCAACCTCGCCAAAGAAAAAAAATGTAACCTTCACTAATTTATCTGCAATAAACATGTTTTCTCATTTAAAGGCTAGGAGATAATGTTTCTTGAATGTGACAAGAAACTTTTCAAAAATACATCTGCTTTGGTGCGGACTGCAATTGTTTTTTTACATTGTTCCTTATTTTTTTGTTAATGAATGAATGACTTAATTAATTTTTACTTTTATTTCTGTATTTATTTATTAGGAAGGCAGACAGCTAATATTAATGCCAGGAAGCTGATTATCTAACTCTGGGCATATATCTTTAGTATTAAATTCCAAATCATGATTACAAAAGAGAAAGGTTTACCCAGTCTTGAGAAATTACTCAAATGAAGAAAGCAGCATGCAAAAGGCTAGGGAGTCCCAGTAGAATTTAAATAAAAAAAAAAACAAAAACATAAAACTGTGTGATGCTGTGCTACAGAATATATCATAGCATATGAAATACCGTTTTAAGCTGAAAACATTTTTAGTCAACATACTGACTTTGCAAAGTTGCATACCTATTGTTTGGACAGAACCATGGCAGGCAAAGAGGAGTTGCAGGAGCGCAGGCATGAATGTCTGTGGTTGTTGCTTGAGGCGGAGCTATATGATCCATGTGTAGAATTGACTGAAGCTGATGACCTCATGCCTCTGCCCAGACTGAGGGACTTACTCTCACGCTTCTGATACTCGATAGGGGACTGTAGGGCTGAGGGAGAACACCAGAGAGAAGATAAAGAAAAAAACATCTATTCATTGCAAATATATAATCTACTTGTCTGTTATTACTAGACATATAAATCAACAAAAGTAACCATTGAGGAAATTCCGCTGAGTTTCCAGAATCTGAATGATGTCATTGGCCCAAGAAAGTCTGGTTTCTGGGGATGGTGCTTGAAGAACAAACCGCTGGACACTTCCATTGACCCCACGAGAGGTCAGAACCAACTGACATGGGTCATCAGGACTTCGGTCCTCTATACCCAAACAGCTCACCTTAAAGAATTCAACAACAACAAAAAAAATCATATACAGAATGTTCACCCCACCTCAAAATGAAATAACATAGCTGTATGAAACTGTAACATATTTAGGACAACCAGTTTCAATAGCCTTTCAGTTTGAAGATTGTAATCGTCTCTTTATTACTTTTCCTTTAATTCACTGAAATGGAGAGTTCTTCAAGATATATTTTAAACTTCTGGCACTACCTTGATGCTGTTCTTGTAGATGTATTCTGGCAGAGAATACTCTTTCTTGCGGTCGACTGGCTCACTGAGGACAACCAGCTGCTCGAAGAGGAAGACCTTTCTCTGTCTGGGCCGGGGCAGGACACCTGTTTCCTCTTCGGTGATTGTGAAAGTGTCTTGCTGAAGCAGTTTCCCTTGAGCTGTTAGCTTCCCCTGAGCACACATTACAGTTACACTGTCCATCAACAGGAGCTCTATCAATGCTAATCAAACTCCACACACAGCAGTATATCTTTCATTAACTGTCAGTTCAGTGATGCCTGTATTTACTTGTTTGAATCAGAGTTTGGTGACTAATCAAATGTACAATACAATTTTCCCTTTGTACCTAATCGTGCTGGCCAGTCAAGACTTGCTTATAAGGATTCTGACCTCAAAAGATGAAAACTATTCAAGCCTGATAATGATTATCTTGTTTTATAGTAATTGTCATATTGTGTAATTTGTCACCAGTTCCAATTTCCAATTTATATACCACCAGTTCCCCATTGTTAGCTAGGACCTCAGTAATCAAACATGTTGCTTACAACTCGGGAGAATAGTTCAAGCACAGGCTTCCTTTGAATGTGAATTCAACTACCACCTTACAGTACAGCAGTATTGAACAGCTCAACACTAACTTTCCAAACATACCCTGACAGCTAACAGATGCCCACACTGCCCAGCCAGAGGAGGCCAATTATACTCTCTTGAACTTCTGCCACAAGATGGCTGAGGCAGTAAACTGGTATCTCCTGATAATAGCTAAGGTGAATTTTAGATTTCTGGCATTATGTAAGATAGCTAACATTGTTATAAAATATTTAGTGTTGGATGCATTTAGCTAAAAGCTTCCATCACTTACAGCTCAAGTGCAAAATTAAAAGAGGTAAACCTCTAGGATGTGGGATGTTGGATGTTTTTTTTTTTCAGCCAAACTCTTACTTTAATTAAAGTACAAGTACAGAGACAGGTTTTATCTTCAAAACATCATGATGAATCAACTTCAAAACATCTAAAATGAACTGGAAAAAATATAAATTCAGAATTAAGAAGTGTTTATCCTTCTCCTATTAAGTTACCATTTAGATACAAATATTTTTTTTTTCCAATAGCTACATTATGCGTCAGTAACAACCGTAAGTGTCTCGATGGATAAAAAATGTATTTTTGCTATATTCTGTTTTTTTTTTACTCACATCAAAACCTTGCAGCCTTCCAACATTCATCATATCATTACAGCGCTTTGGGACAAAACACATCACTTCTACTGCTCTCTGTGAGAGAAACAATAAACCTTAGCTCAGACAGAGACATATCACCATAAACAGCACAAATTTGTTTGCTTTTTACTGCCGTAATTTTGTAATGTTCCACTGACCTCTAAGTCTTCTGTGTATTTCCCAGTTTTAATATAGTACTTTAGGAAATCCTGCAGAAAAACATACACACTAGGGTGATTACTGTAGATGTAAGTAAGTGAAATGCAATATAGCATAATGAAAGCAAAGTGCAAAAAAAAAAATGTGTGCTACCACTGCATACTACCAGACCTTGAGCAGAAGCTGGTACTTCATGATCCTCTGAACAGGTTTAATTAGTAGGTCATTCAGCTGCAGCCTGTGGCCCAACTGCTGCCTTAAATCCTTACAAAGAAAAAAAAGGACCAGTCTGTTTCTCTCACTCTCTCTCTGTCTCTGTCTCCTTCTTTCAAACAAAAACAGTAACAATACCTAATTTTCTCCTTTTCTTAAATGACTTATTTCCTAAATGATACTTAAATAATGGACAGTAAGACACACTCTCATTCTCATTATCTCTCTCTCTCTCTCTCTCTCTCTTTCTCTCTTTAACACATAAGCACTATTTGTAGTTTGGATCACCTCAAAATAGGTGTCTATGTACTCGGAGACAATGCACTCTGACATGGGCTTGTTCTGACAGTAAACAACATACATGTGTAGACGCCGCTCCTGTAAACAACACAAATAACACACAGGGTAAGTAAAAATGTTATCTCCCATGAGAATTTCTGAATGGAAAACTGCAGAATCTGCTTTTGTGGTTGCAAATACTTGAGGCAGTTACAGCATTCTGGAGCTTTAGCTTTCTTATGAGTCTTCAGCAAGTTTTATGGTCTTGAAAAATATTATTTCATATGAACAGAATATTTAATAATTAATATGTGAGATTTAAAAAAAAAAAAAAATATATATATATATATATATATACCCTGAATTTTAAAACAAAGAACAATTTATGTCTTTAATACATCAAGTGTAAATTACAAATCAATTATATACATATAATTATTCCATTCTCAGAAATATGATTGCATGCTGTTCTATTTTGTTACTAAGACATTCAAAGTACATTAGCACTGGCAAATTTAAGCTGCCAAACTATCAAACAGACCTTAATACCTACATATACACACTCTCACACACTTACATGTTTGATGAAGAGCTGTCCCAGCTGCTCTGGATTAGACAAGCACTTTTTCAACTCACCAAGGAAGTAACTGTATGGTAATAAAAAAAAAAATTTAGGCAACTGCAAGCACACACACACACACACACACACACACACACACACACACACACAGAGGAAACAGCTGGTTGGATTTTAAAGTAAGAAGGTCAGAGTAGCAGGGAAATAAATCCACTGATGTTTAAACAGTGTTCCCCAGACACACAAACAAAGATACACACATTCATATGTGCCATTTTGCACAAACACAATGTAGCTGTTCTCATAATCTCATCTCGTTCTTATGCTTTTGGAACATATATATTGTGCAAAGAAATTTTAGGCAACACAAATCACACATTGGAAGTCAATGAATTCAACCTGTTGAAGGCTGAATTAAAAATCTTACAGAAAAATCAAAGTAAATAGCTGAAACGACATGCTAATCTAATTTGCATAAATTTAATCGCCGCAACTCATTAATGTGTATGGCACCCAGCATATGTCTGCATGCACTCCTGACAACATCTGGACAAGCTCCCAATGAGACTTTAAATGCTATTCATGGGGATCTCCTCCCAGACCTGGATCAGGGCCTTATTGTGCTCCGTGAAGATCTGTGCACATTTGATTGCACTGACACATAATGTACCCAGACATACTCTTAGCCATCCACCATATACCAATTAGAAGTCCTTGGCAAAACTCTTAATTTTACATTGACGTGCCTCTGTAACATGATAAAGTTCATATTAAATCAAAAGACTCAGAATAAGTGTCTGCCAAACAAATAAATTCATTTGCTACATGAAACAATAAGTAACAGATTTCTGGAATACAAAGTTATATACATTCTGTTCAGAAAAGGTGTATACCTACTTTTTATGCCAGTCGTAGATTTGATGAACATTTCCAAACACTATTTTATCCTTCCCTTTCAAATAGTCTGGAACTCCACTTTTACTCATAGTAGCCATGTAGCCCTGTAAGTGACATAACAACATAAAAAAACTGACTGAAAACTGTTAGCTGTAACAAGTGTTTCTTCAAACACAGCAAAGTGCCTTTCAGTAAAGAAAATAAAACAATCCAGATCTAATTCTGCAATTTACCCTTTACTAAAAATACCTCAACTATAAGGCCTAGATCTTCCACATAGAGTTTCTCTGTCTCTACCAGCTCTGACAGCACATATCTGAGAGAGAGAGAGAGAGAGAGAGAGAGAGAGAGAGAGATTAAGCCACAAAAGGGTACTGTAATATCTTGTATGACATCAAGTTACAAAAAAAAAAAAAATCATGACCAACATGCTTTTTTCTAAGGCATTTCTTCTCTCCTCTTCACTGTCGCTGAGGTCCACTGATGCACTAAATTGCTCCTGAGCCACAGAAGAACTGCCTTCACCAGGGAGCAAGTGGTAAGAATGAAGGTTCTGAAACCAGAAGTTTTTGTTTGTTTGCTTGTTTTTTTTTACTGTTGAATTACAAAAGCAACGGCAAATCATCAATTTATATCAAACCATTTTCCAGCAAGATTACCTGTGTGAGCTCAGTTACAACACTGGAGTAAAGTGAATTTTCAACTGCTGTGATCTCTAAAACCCTGGTTGGTTCCTACAAAACAAGAGAGATGTTTATTTATCATATCATGGCTGTCCAATTAAAAACAATGTGAAGGACGGCTGCTGTGGTCAAATAATGTACTAAGCTAAACATTTACAAAAATGGAGATATATGTTTTTAAATGGAGAGTGAAAATATATCCCTATGAAGACAAACAGTTGCTATACAGTATCAGCAGCCATCTCAAAGCCTACATTTTGTCCCATGTCAGATTTGAGATGGCTGCTAATACTGTTATTTTTGTTGTAAATAATCCCAAATAATCCATCCATCCATCCATTATCTGTAACCGCTTATCCAATTTTAGGGTCGCGGGGGGTCCAGAGCCTACCTGGAACCATCGGGCGCAAGGCGGGAATACACCCTGGAGGGGGCGCCAGTCCTTCACAGGCCAACACAGACACACGCATACATTCACTCACACACGCGGACACTTTTGAGTCACCAATCCACCTACCAACGTGTGTTTTTGGACTGTGGGAGGAAACCGGAGCACCTGGAGGAAACCCACGCGGACACGGGGAGAACACACCAACTCCTCACAGACAGTCACCCGGAGCGGGAATGAAACCCACAACCTCCAGGTCCCTGGAGCTGTGTGACTGCAACACTACCTGCTGCGCCACCGTGCCGCCCTTAATTTCAAATTATTTTAAAGGAAATTGGTAATGATTAAGGCAGTTTGCACAATGCTGAATAATGCAAATGTTTACATTTGATATCTTTTTTTTTTAACCTGATTGGAAACCCACCGCTGGTCTGTCTGTGGGAGGCTGCCAGTTGGACTCCTGTATGGTGCTCACTGTACTGCAGCTATGTGAGAGTGGTATAAATGGGTAATCCCGTTGATCTGGGTTATTTCTGACTCCTGACCTCTGGTCTTTGCCTCCTTGTCCCAGGCTGAGCCTACAGAATGGAATTTTCAGCCACTGCCTCAGAGCTTTTACTGAGCGCTGGGGAGAGGCGGGGGTTTGGGTCCTAGGGGCTGCCGGCAAGTGGTCACCATGGGGGACAGAATAGTGGTCATCAGGGGATACAGAGCCCGTGGAGAAGTCAGGAGTTAGGCCTGAGAAGGACTCTGGAGATAGAGAGAAAAAAAAAACACTATAAAGCAGGAAATAAATTAGAAAGAGGAAATATGCACTTACAGAGAATTGCATTCAAACAGACTGTAAATAAATGCTGAGAAGAGCTACCTATATATCATCTGTGCTATGCTATTTGAATCATGGATGCTGAATCCATTCTGAATAACCTTGGATACCTTGGACAGTTACAATGGTGTTGCTCTGTGTCCATATTAAACTCAAGCACACACTCCAAAAAAGCCTTTCATATTCTGAGCCATCCAGATACTTGTTAAATGTAATCACATGAAAATTTCTTTAAATTCAATTAACCCGTGAAATGCTTTCTAAAGCATGTAGTTTCATTTGTTTCAGAAACACACTTGCTAACAGGTATATAAAACCAAACACAAAGCAATGTAATATATTTTGACAATGTGTTTTACTAAAGATCTCAGTTATTTTAAATGTGGCACTATCATGGGATGATCAGTTCATGCCCTGCTAAATCTGCCTTTGTAAAAATACCATTATTATGACATGAAAACACCTGGGATCAAAACAACTCAGCAACATAGTGGCAGACCACTTTCAAAGATTAGCATTCAAACAGCACTGACTGTCTGTTGCCTCAGTCAAAACACAGTTACAAACTGCTTCTGCAGCGCCATCAGTACAAGAACTACGATCTTTGTGGTTTTCAATGGCTGAACAGCAGGTTAGATTGTTCAATTTTACCGTTCCACCTTAAAAGCTTCAGTGACGACACACAGGTTTCAGGCTGAAGATGTGTGTGTATTTTAGGTGCTTATAAGCTAACTTCGTCAGCTTTTAAAGTGGAACAGAACATTTAAATAAGAATCCAGGTTTAGTTTTATATGGACTGTTTCTATTTTGGGCACAACACAAGCAGAAATTGTATAAAACTAATCAAGAACTTAACATCTACTACAAGCTCAAAATGTAATATATACAACATTTAAGGTGGAAGGGAAAATTTAAACTGCTGCTGTGAGTAGTTCTTTAGTAAACACATATTACTGCAGTAAATCAATACATTGATGTATAAACCTGAAGTACATGAGGTAAAAGCTAAATGCTTTAAAAAAACTTGTTTCACTTAATGTGATTTACTAAAATAGAGTTTACTTTGGAGACTAACAATAGCCAAGCTTCTATATAAATGCATTACTCCACTCTCCCTTTAACATTTCACATTGTAGATAATGTATTGGTCCCAGTTTGAATTGATGACATAGTACAAAAGCCTAAGCTACAGTTACTTTCAGTGACATTGTTTCCCAATTATTCAGAATTAATTAACACATCGTTCCTGTGGAAGAGATTCTGTATAATATGAATTTCATTTTCTGGGCAAGAAAACTGCTGACATATTTTGATTATTGGGTGGTCCAGGCCTTTAATATTAGTGAGGTATAGGCCTAAATTTTGTATGGTAGTAACCAAAAGCATTGTGTGATTAGTAATATATTGTTGGTAACGCCTGACTACAAAGGCTGTGTGGTATGTGACACATTAGCTGGTGTAATGGATTTATCATTAATGTACTACAGACATTACAGTAAACAAGCAAGACTCTGTAAGGATTGTAAGACTTCAGTTTACTGACGCATGTGCCTGTGCTGTACTGGTTTCTCATTATGACCTAAAGAAAATGTTATCTGTAGTAGAGGAAACACTTTCTCTGGAGTGATAAATCATCATGTTTTCTGGAAGTCTGATGGATATATCTGGATTTGGTATACACCAGGGGAATGCTACGTACCACAGTGTACAGTGTCAGCAATAAAGTTTAGTAGGGACAATGGTATGGGACTGTTTTTCATGGTTTCTGCTAGACCCCTCTGTTCCTAAGATGGATAATGTAAGTACTTCAGTTTCTTTGTCTACAACAAAATCTGATCTTACACATGCTTACTTGACTGAACGGGTACAAATTACCTTCCAAACTCCAGTGGAAGGCCTTCCTACAAATTATTGCCACAAGGGAGTGGGGTGCCAACTCCATTATAGCTTTGGAAGATGATGTCCAACAAGCCCATGCAGATGCGATGGTGAGATGTGCACATACATTTGGACATTAATTCTAAATAATTTACAATAGTAATGAAATAACATACAACAGTAACTCTTTGTGCTTCGAAAGAGATGGGCTCGGGGCTTCTAAACCTTTTGTAAAAGCTGTTTAAGAATTGCCAGATCAATAAAGAGCATTCTGCCTAAAAAGCATTCGCTATAGAATTAATGCATTAAGCTACATAATACTAATACACATGCACAGTTAACAAAAACAACTTTATCTTCATCAGCCTCTCCAACAGTGGGTGTATGACCCAATCACATTTTTTGGCTCAATCAAAACAGACAAAGATGGGCTACGTTCTGGTTTATGGGATGTCTGAAAAAACACGTGAGGACTGTACACAGGAATATGTAGTCTCACCTATAGGAGCTCCGCCCACAAGTTGATGGAGTCCCTGATACTGTCAGTACATTAAGGATTCTGTCGGTTGTGATTGGTTTTTTGTCCTCTTCTACACGTCATGCCAAAATAGCAGACTTAAGAATGGTTCCTTTATATGTCAGTCAAATTTCTTTCCTGTCGTAGTAGGTGGTTATTGGTCACGTTTAGTGCCGAAAAGTACTCTTCCTAGAGATTCAGGCGAGACTAAGGTAAATAAAGTTTATCCTAAAAAAAAAGGTGCAGGTCACCAGCCTGCATCGATTAAGTCCCTTAAAAATGTAGCTAAATTCCATTCAAAGAGGTGGGCTTCTAAAAATATAACATGTTCGGATTTTCAAAATTTTGTAGCACATAAAAAGTAAAAAAACATGGCAAACAATATGTTACAAAAAATCATATTTGTTTTGGACAAACGGACTTTGAATTGCTTTGACCACTTCATTAAACAGAACTGTTTCAAAACATCAATTTATTAACAAGTTGGACTTGACATGAAAACTTAGCTAAAGTAGAAAAACGTTGGTATTAAAACTTATAATGGCTATTTAAAACCATGCAATATGCTGCATTAAACTAAGAAAGTATAAAAAACACATGGTTGCATTACTTGGCGTTAAGGGTGAGCTTATTTAATTAGCAGGTGACCAGACGTCCTGACCGGAATTTCTAAATCGACAAAAATATTCGGGATTTTACTGTCTTCAATGTCCTCGTTACAATCCTTTCAGATTTGACCATCACATTTGACCACTCAACATTCTGACGAGTAAACTACATGTGCAGAGTTTTTTGTTTAATTTTAACTGTTTAATGTTTCATGAGCCAAACATTTATGAAATATATTTCTTGTTTCCAGTATTGTTCCTATATCAATTGTTTATTATTTGTGGCTGATATATGATATATGGCTAAATATGGTGCTTACTTTTAGTAACGTTAAAAAGACCTTCACCATTAAAGTGTAATCTTGTCAGTTATGAGTTTCCTGACAGTGATTTATTTTATTGTTTAGGGCCAGATTTTGAATGGAATGGAATCTGGCTATTGAAAAATCGACTAAGAATGTTGAATGTAATTATACATATATTTCAGTGGATGCTTATATTTACTTGCTTTGCGCTTCATCTGCTCACAGGGCACTTAAATGCTGCCTTCTACTTCGATGCATTCAGCGATGGCTAACATTATTTTAAGGGCGAGCTGTCTGGAATATTATCATATGCTGATTAAACTACATTCACATTTTATAAGAAGAAAGATGCATACTGGTTTTATAATATTTAAATGGAAAAATAAGTCTTGCATCAGGGCACACTTGAAGGTACTTCTCTATTTTTTCTTAGTGTGTAGCCTGTGTTTGTGTGTAGGCTTACATGAGGTTATAGCTGAATTACGTTGTTTTCATGCTTTGCAGTTTATTGCATGCTGTCAGTGCTGGTCATGGCACTGACGAACTATTAGATATTTAATCATGGCTGATACGATTCCAACTTCCTGTGGAACAGTACTGAGAGAAAACCCTCATGAGGAGAGCGACGTGCTTGCACACTGCAAACCACTGCTCTGTTGTGCAAGCCTAAACTCCAGGGGGCCTTTGTTCCCAGATGAGGTTGATTCAGAACTTCACCATGAACTTTTTCCAGCACCACAAACATTCCTCCTGTTGCTATTTCTGCTGATCCTTCCACATACGCATTCAATATTGCATTATAAATAAATCTGCAGGCTATGGGAGAGCATTCTGCCTTATAAGCCCATGAGCAGCAGCAGAGATGTGTTGACATCATTGCAGAGAGTTGGGGGAGAAACAGAGGTAGAAACAGCAGTAGTGATCGGCTCTCTGTACAGGACATGGATTAGCTGACTGTAAAGGACACAAAATTATAATCCTCTACTAACCTACAAAATCAACACACACACACACACACACACACACACACACACATACACAAACGGACTGCTCAGTTTTGGGCAATAATACGCTTAATGTAATCAAACAAATTCATCTAAATAAAATGAAATGCAAACTAAATGTTATAAGGAAAACAAACGTTCACTGCTGTAGGGTTGAGGCCTGTGATCTAATTTTCGTATTTGTTATCAAATCAGTAGAGAACAGACATTGGAATGGGACACTGGGATTGTTGTGTGCATGTGTGAAAATTGTCCTCTATCAGATAGATATGTATATACACATAAGCTGTAGCTGAATGGAATCAGGTGAGGTGTAACACAGAGGTAGGTGAATGGGTTTGGTCCTTATAATAACCTACAGAATTATTTTCACTCTAGCTGTGGAACACAGAAAGATAGATAAATAGATACATAGATAAGAACAGATTACATAAACCTAAAGATGGTTAAAATGTATTTTAATAAAAAATAAATAAAAACAAATTTTAAAGAACTGATTAGAAAAGTACATGGTTTTAAAAAACTGGATGTTTCAGACAAAGATATTTCATGAGCTGTGCAAGCAAAGTGCTTGATATATAGTAGTAGCTGTATCATAATATATCAGACAGTCTGTGTGTGAGACAATATTAAATCCTAAACTGTAACTTGAACAAAATGTAGACACTAAACCACTCATTAGATGCAGCTGTATGCTAAGTACAAATGTTTTCATTTGTAAACTTAAATATGTTTATGCATTCAGTTATGTCCATTTTTCACAAAATTAAGTACACAATATCTATGCATTTGTTGGGTTTCTAATATGAATTGACAAATAATATATTTGTATAAGCCATATTTTATGCTTATGTTTGGGAGTGGTTCCATTTTTTTTAACCAATTTCCTGAATTCAACAAATAAACAGTAATGGTACACTGAAATGTGTTTCTCTCTGTGTATACTCCTGTTCAACATAAGATGTCATTGAAGAAGGTGCAGTCAAAATTTCTGTAACTCTGTAAGCTGCAGATTTAAAGAAAATAAGGAGTGACTCTTACCTTCATCTCGGATGGAGTAACATTCACATGTGGTCAAAACTTTTTGAAAAAGGTTTGTACAGCCACACCCCCCAAGGGCACGATGCTCCTCCATGCCCACTGTTTAATACAATGCATCAACCCAGAACTGGACTCAGGGGCTGTGGAAATACACACACCCACTTGAGATAATCCCTCAATCATGAAGCTACACTCAACATCAGGATAATCTCAGATCCATTATAATATGCTCAGAGAAAGAGAACCAAATCAAAGCCTCTGTACAAAAACCGGGGGAAACAGAGGAGAAAGGAAAAAATGGCAAAGTTCTAATAGTCCCTCCTCGTCTCATTCTAAGCAAAGTACCATACAATGACACGTTAGACAGGCTGACTATTTGTGTGTGTGTGTAATAGAGAGGAAAAGGGGATGGAGTTGTGGCATTGGTGCTTTTTTTGCCCCCTCCCCCTTTCTTTTCTTTTTAACACAGAGTGGTGGTGTTGGCCACAATTTAGAACATGTTAGCAGAATCCTAATGCATGACCACAACTTGGGTGCTGGGAAAAATTTTGTGAAGTCCAATTGTAAGACTTGGAACTTTTTTAAGCATGAAATAACATTTCATTTGTGGCCACAAAATATTAATGCTTGAGAGTAAGATATGTTGTGAGAGTTAATTCATGGCCAGATCGTCCCCGTGCATTAGTTCATAAGTTTTGGCCTATTATTAGATTTTTTAATAGCATGTTTATATGGCTTCCTAAGTTTTGTGTACCCATTAGGATTTTGTCCCTATGCATAAGTTCGTAAGTTTTGGCATATTATTAGATTTATTAATAGCATGTCAGCAGTTATGTTCTATTTTTTTAATCCTCATGGTTGTTCAATCCAAAACCAAACGTCCTATATAAATATTGTCTCCTTTAATGTTTGTTTGACTGAATACAATCAAATCCCCACAGCATTGTTGCAACAAATAGTTTCACATTATTCATACTTACTGCAGCAAAAGGACATCAAAAATGATTAATACTTTTGATGTCAGAACATTTGAAAATTTTTTTATCATGCACACAGAAGTCTGTTCTTGTATGGATGGAAAAAAATAGCCAGGGCTAGTGCCAACACAGGACAGACTGTGACATTTCACTAATTTAGGTGGGGCTTTTAATAAATCATCACTTCATCACCTGATTCTGAATATAATCCTAAACTAAATCTTTATTCAGAAGCTGTTTACACTAAATTGTGCTTGACCAGAGGGGCTCTAAACCTTTCATCTTTGCCATAGTTTATCAGTAAAAACAGTGCTCAGTGTTTTAATTGGATAAATTAATTAATGTATTAATTGTTTCTATATATTTTATTTACATTTTCTTATTACATGCTAAATTTTGTACACATATTTGTATTTTAGTTACAGACTGTGCTAACAATTTTGTTGATATTGTTAAGGCAATTAGTTCCACCCTTACTAGGACAACCACATTATACAGTAATGTCTAAGCATCAATGACATATTTCATACAAATTATCCTGAGTTGTGCATGGGTAATGCTGTTCTTAAAAATGTTCTTCTCAAAAGCAGAACCAAAATTCTCAACCTCTAAAAATCTACCTTCATGTTTTCTACAATATTCTGATTGATGAACAAAAGGCTTTCCTGATGTATTGCTCAATGATTTTTTGATAGATGTATTCTATCTATACCTACATTTTCTGGATTAAACAATAAAACAATGAGCATTTATATAAAATTGATTTGTGCATACTGTGAGGAATTTGGTGTGGTCTCCATCTGTCGGTGTGGGTTTCCTTCAGGTGCTCCAGTTTCCTCCCACGGTCCATGTTGGTAGGTGGACTGGCAACTCTAAATGTCTGTAGCTGTGAGTGTGTTAGTGAATGTGTAAGTGTGTGTTGCTCTGTGAAAGACTGGCGCCCGCTCCAAGGTGTGTTCCTGCCTTGCGCCCAGTGATTCCGGATTCCGGAGGTTACAGACAAAGAATGAATGAACAAATGAATGATTTGTGCAGATCATTGTACAATAGATGTTAAATGTATATGTATTACAGTCATATTAAAAAAAGACATAATTATAAGTCTATTGATAATAAACTACCAAAGATTTGTTGTGACATGATCGCTCTCTTTTTTTTTTCTTAAATATTCACCTGTTATGGTTCACCATCATGTAAATGAGGTGCTATTTTGAGTGTAGGATGTGCTGTAAATAGTAGAGGTGCTGTGTATATTGGAATAGTGCCCTTACTCAGAAGTTAAATCTGGCTGCCACATAATCCTGCTAATAAGGATGAGTGAGAGCAGGAGTTAAAGTGTGTCTATGTTTGTGGGTGGGTGTGTTTACATAAAATTACTTGGATTTTGCTTGGCAGTGTGGGGTCATATGGCTGGAGGTGCTGTGGGGTGTTACAAACACATGTTTGGTCACACAAATAAGTGCACTTGCACAGCAGGTTGGAGGCAGAAGGCAGATAGTAAGAGGGTGGATCACTCAATTTATCAGAGGAAATTCCAGCCATGTGATGATACACAAATTCTGGACTTCACAATCTTCCCATGGGCTAGTGGGGAATAAGGTGAGTCTCATTGGTGTTCTTATTAAATTATATTGAGTGCTCTAGTCTAGTGTGTCTAAAGTGGTAAACTTGACAGCTACTTCTGTCAGATCAAGTGTTGACTGATAAAATATTTCTATTTAAAAGGTTCTTATACATGTTTTATTTCCTTATGTAATGACTATTTACAAATTTCTTCTATACATTTCCAACAGTAAATAAATCAAAAACAGAATTTAATTATGTTTAGCTTTGTACATGTATTTGTATTCTTAGGCTAGACCGATTAGATTAAACACTGACAAAGAAAGTATAAGCTGTTAGGCATCTTCCTATTTAAAGCTGTACAAAGTTGTGTCGTTGTGATGGTGTCCCTCAAATAGACCGAAGATAAGCTTGCCTATTTACAACGTGGGTAATATTAGACTAGGACATTGCATGTTGTATTCATATTTATTTGTATATGTACTTTTTTTTTTTTTTTACTTTTATGGGTGTCCTATAAAAATAAAAATAAATTTTAATCTATAGGTTAAATATCTCTTAGAATATCTAGTGTGGTGTTTCTGGGGCATATTTACTTTATAGGCATATTATAATGATCCCTTTAGAGAAATAAACCATACTAAAAATTATTCAGCATCTACTATGAAAATAATAAGAATTGTAGTTACAAGGATCTTCAGGTTTTAAAGTGCTAAAATCTGGGATAAAATTTGGATGAACTTTCACAGTTAAAATTTCAGTAACGTGTGTCTGTAGTGCAAGGTCAAATTTTGTGTATTATTTAATTACTTCATCTTTATGTTTTTAACATAATATAGACAGTGTTTAGTGCTTGTCACTGAAGACATACCTTTGACATGTGTTAGCTTGTTCTTAAACAGTGTTCTTTTTATGTGAATAGGTCTTCCCAAAGTCCAGCTGTGATATTGGTGATATTTCTGTACCCTGTTAGACTCTGGGATCATGGCAGCCATGCAGGATTCCGAAGACCCACATTTGGGGTTAGGTCCAGATGACGATGACGAGATCTGTGAGTTGTACAGTGACTCAGAATGTGGAAGTCTGCTCTCCGATGATTCTGTGCTTCCAGATTTTGAGAGAGAGGAGAACAGCACTCAAATTGCCAACACACTTTATGAGGCTTGCACTCAAAACAATGCCCCAGCATTAAAGAGAATCCTAGAACAAGGAGTGACACGAGATGAGGTCATGGAAGTCGACATAAATGGCTGGGTGAGATTCACAGACCAGGGCTAAAGCTGAAGTTTACTGTTTTACTGGGTTATTTGAAAGCAATTATGATCTTATGGTGCTTTCCATTGCATGAAACCTACACAACTCGACTCGACCACCAGCCAAATCTGGTACCTGGTCCCAGGAACTAGGTACTTTTTTAGTCCCTGCTTGCTTACTGCTCTAACTGAGCCAAGTAGGTACTAAATCGTAATGAGTAAACCCTGCAGAGAACTTATTGGCAAGTGAGACCTGTCAATCACCACAAAATGCAGAGCTTCAGCACAAACTAGCCTCTTGTAAAATCTCTGAAGTAGCAGCAGCTTTCACATTTATTTTATGACTCAAAACAGCTGCTCATAACTTTACCCCAAGGTGTTTTGAAGAGATTTAATCACTCCTTGGGTCAGTGGCTGACGAAAATCTCCAGCAAAAGTCAAATGTGCAACAAGAAAAACTGATCTGTGAGGTCTGGAGCTGTGTTCAGTTCAAAAACCAAAAACAACACACAAGTACACATAAGTAAACAGCGCCTAACTTTACCACCAGCGTTATTGTAAAGCCCATGGTTCCAATTAGAGACAAGGTTTTGTGACGTCACTGGCTACATTTTGGGGGTGGGCTGTGCTAGTGGAAAAGCGACAAGCTAAAAGTGAGTCGAGCCAAGCTGAGTCGATCCCATGCAGTGGAAATGCACCAATAGGTGAACAGTTTGACAATCTCAGAATACAACAGAGTTGTAGGATTTGAAGTCTGGATGAGATGTTTTTTTTTTTTTTTAATAATATACTGTGTGTTGAAAACCACAGCAATCAAATCCAGTTAATATATTTTTGTGACTAGATGAGTAATTTGAAAGACTCAAGGTAGAAAGGAACATGCTAGTATTTTTACTGAATTTGCATAATTATTAAAAAAAAATGTAATGAGCACCAGATCTGCTCCTGGCCCTTAATGGTAAATGTTAATATTTACCATTCAATTTCAATTCAAATTGAAGAAAAGTGCAAAAAAATCTTCAAAAGACAAAAATCAACATCATTCTATCTCTGCCACTTCAGAGCACCTTCATCAAAAAAACAGATAGTGGTTAGAAGAAAATGTGAAAATGATTGGACTTCTGCATAACACTTTAATGATCTGGATTTCCAACATGTAAATGAACATCTGCTTAACAGATGTAATTGGGTAAGATTAATGTGATTTTTTGTTTGTAATAATACTAATGTATAACTATTTTCATGAACAGAATGGACTGATGGTGGCCTCATATAAAGGTTATCTGCAGATAGTGTATGGACTGCATAACTGTCATCATCTGGAAATTAACCACCAGGACAATGATGGCAACACTGCCCTCATGATTGCTGCACAAGCAGGTCAGTGACTAAGAAAGGCAAACATTGTACAGATACTATAACTTTTGGATAGCTTGTTTAATGACCATTTTAATTTTGTATTGCTAGTTCTGTATCATTAGAAAATGCCCTGGTGTAAATGTTTATACTATAAGACACATTTGTAATCAGGAATCATAAGTGAAATATGATACACAATGGTGTATTTATATAGGGACTGCAGTAACACTTTACCTGAAAAGTACTACATATCATTGGCACCACATTTACACGGTGATAAAGGGAAGGGAACATTTGCCCTGCTGCCAGGTTCATCACCAGTCGTTCTCTAGAATCATATACAGTGTTTTAGCAGCTAAATTGTTTGGCTTCAAAGTAATATAGTGTACCAATTGTGCTTAAAACTTTGCAAGACATCGTTCCCGCCACCAGATGATGCCCAATTGATGTCATATGCTGTCTTATAAGTGATAAGACAAGACAGTAGTATTACTGTAGGGCAGAATTTGTAGACTGTTATATTATATCAATGTAATATACACTGACCTACAAAGTGTGTTAACTTGACATCACAGTTTGTCAGGAGCAGTCCTTATGCCTGTGAGCACAAGCTTTGTAAGTGCTATATTATAAGTGCTTATGTAGCTCATGACGAGTAACCTAGAGCAGTGTTACAAAATTTTTGCAAGTAACAAAATTCAATGAAATTGTGGCATCTGTCTTGATAATTAACAGTAATTTTAACATAACAGTTTAACTTGCTGGCCACTTTATTAGGTTCACGTACCTTGTATCTACTTTGTATTTCCTATTTGATTAGCTCCACTTACTATTCAAAAGAACCTTGTACTTTTACAATTACAATCATTTGTCTACCTGTTTCTCTGCATACTTTGTTATCCCACATTCATGCTATTTTTAATGGTAAGGACCCCACATAATACCATCACAGAGCAGGGGGGTGGATCATTATAATCGCTACAGTGATACTCACGTGGTGGTTATGTGTTAGTGTGTGTTGTGCTGGTATGAGTGGATCAGACACAGTAGTGTTTCTAGAGTTTTTAAACTTATCAGTGTAACTGCAGGACTGCAAACAGCCCACTAAACTAAAACATCTAAGCATCTGTGGGCGGCATCCTGTATCCAATGATCCACTCATACCAAGGAAACACATGCTAACACAGCACCACCACTTCAGTGTCAGCGCAGTGCTGAGAATGAGCCACCACCCAAGTGTTGTACCTGCTCTGTGGTGGTCCTGTGGGGGTCCTGACCACTAAAGAACAGGGTAAAAGGAGGATAAACAAATATGCAGAGAAACTAATGGACTACAGTGTATTAATGCACTACAAAGTATTCCTATACAAGAAAATACAAAAAAGGTCTACCTAATAAAGTAGCCAGTGTGTTTAGCAGAGCTTAAGTGTTACCCTGGTTGACCTCATGATGTAATTGTGGTATAATGTTTGGAAAATAGACACCTCTTCCTTTCATGAATCCCCCAATGTTTAATAAATCATTCAGCTAATCCAATTTTCTCCTTATACTGTGCATAGGTCATGTGTCCATATGTAACTACCTCTTGAACTACTTTCCTGGAGTGGACACAGAGATCCGAGACAGCAGAGGATACACTGCCCTCATCAAAGCTGCAATGCAAGGCAGGAGTGATGTAGTGGCAGCACTAATAATGCATGGTGAGTAGACTCCCACACACTTAATTACAAACCTTTATAAATGTATAAAAACGTTATCCAGAAGGAACCTGTAAAGAAATCCCAACTTGTATATATAGACACTTCCACTCATTTCAATGATCCAGACTCACAGAAAACCACCCAAGTGTCCTGGCTGAACTAAGAAAAGTCGTCCTGTGAGCACTGATCACTGACCACTGAGCATGACTAACACAAACTGAGATAACCAATGAGTTGCTCTTTACAACTAAGGTGAGCTAACAAAGTTTCTAATAGGGAGGCCAGAAAGTGAGAATTTTTATAACTCTAGAGGTATCGCTGTGTCTGATCCACTCATACCAGGGCAGAACACTAACAAATCTCCATATCAGTGTCACTGCAAACCAGCCAAATACCTGCTCTTTGGTGGTCCCATGGAACCAAGGACAATATTTTAATGTAATGTCAGCCACTAGGTTTCTTCAGGCTTGAAATGACATAAACAAGTGACAAAATATGGTAAAACATTGTGCCAGACATCTTAACTATTTATGATATATTTAACAAAGTTTAACACTGTCATTGTCATTCATACTGTTGAATTATTGAAAATATAATTAGAATATACTTTTACAACATTTCAAGTTGTCCTGTTAATTTCTGGCATGTTCTATAACTGTCTAATCATTAAAAATTTAGGAAAGCTGGTAAATTAGTCAATTGCAAGTCATGGCTAAAATCAAACTTAGTGAGAACCTTTAGATGCACATTGTGGCTGCTCACAATCAAGCAACATTAAAAAGAATCACTGGCTAGTACACTCTGATCAATTTCTTCTTTGAGAAGAACTCTGAGCCATTTCTTCTACCAGCATCTCAAGGCACACACTCCATCTGATACTGCAGAAGGTATGGACACCAACCCAGGTAGATTGAACTTCTTCAAGACAAGCAGGCAAAAACTCAGTCTAGCCTTTGCAAAAGAACCCCACTGCCACAGCCAAGCATGGTGTTGGAAATGTAGTGCTTTGAGGGGTATTTTCAGCCAGTGGGCCAAGAAACATGTCAAAATAAACAGCATTATGAGAAAAGATTCTGGTAGAAAGATGTCAGGCAGTCTACAGTAGAGGTGGGCGGATCGATCCAAATATCGATAATATCAATACCAACGCTGGTATCGGTATTGATCAATCATCGTGGAAAAAGATCGATACTCAAGCTTTTTTTTTCTCTCCCGCTGCTTTCCCGCTAAAGTCTGTGGGTGTATGTCGTTATTTTTGTGCCACCAGTCTGCATGCACGCGCGGGGATATTGCCGCGCGGATATTTTGAGCAAGCAAGAAGGTTTTTGCAAGCGCGCGTGGATATTTTAAGCGAGCAAGGAGGTTTCTTGAACGCACACTAAAACCTACACATCTTGCTCTCCTATCCTACGCCACGCGCACGCTCCACACTTACAGCCATTTCAATGTGCCTCAGTTTCAGCCAATCAGAAACATCAAACGACAAAGGTAATTTCTGATTGGATGGCTTGACCGCCAAGTGGGAAGGACATACAGGCCGGAGACCAGTAAATAACTTTCTAAAGGAAGCTTAATACTGCAAAGACTGCAGTTCAAACAGTTCAAAGACTGTTCATGTAGAGAGAGGAAGGCAGGGTTAAATCAACGCACCTGAGCAACCCTTCTGAGTTTTACACACACACACAAAAACAACACGGAACAAATAGGTTTTTGAAAGCTCTATTGAGAAAAAAGAAATTACAAAAAGATTTCACAGACCCCTGTGTTTTTCAATCCCCTGTATGTTATTAAGGCTACATGCATTGCTTTGCCAATATGTATGGCAAAAAAAACCCTGAAATACTCTTTGCTATACCTAAATTGTGAAGCATAGTTAAATCAAATACACACAAATATATGCAGGTGTACATTATTACATTACAGATCTATAGCCAACAGAATTCTGAATAGCTAACTTTATTGCAGTATTAAGCTTCCTTTAGGAAGTTATATAATTACACAATCAGCTAGCCCTGTATGTTGATAACTACCTATCTAGATAGCATTTACAGTACTTTCTATTACTAATAAAGTAGTTTCTAGTTGCAGTACCATTTACCGTCGTTGCTAGCACAAATTTACACTATGTACATTGTTTTTAGCACATCAGCTACGTTGCTGACTCAGTTAATCAAGGTAAATACAAGGCCAAAAACAACTCTACAATGTTGCCAATTCAATGAATATAAAATAAAATGACTGGCTGTGGTGCACTGGTCTGTTGCCGTTCAGAGGGCACTGTCAGATTTCCCCCTAACCATAACCTCCCACTCGCCGGTATCCGCCTATTTACTGGTCTCCGGCCTGTATGTCCTTCCCACTTGGCGGTCAAGCCATGCAATCAGAAATTACCTTTGTCATTTGAAGTTTCTGAATGGCTGAATCTAAGGCACTTTGTAATGGCTGTAAGTGTGGAGTGAGCTCGCAGGTCAGAGACATCACCCGCGCAGAAACCTTCTTGCTCACTCAAAATATCCGCGTGACACAAAAACAATAATAAAAGTCAGCGCAGAGAAGGTGCATGTGCACCCCCCCCACTCCTGTCTTTTGCTTAAGCACCTGCACGTGGTGAAGACTAGCGGTATCCGTATCAATATCCACGATACTGGCCCTGTATTTACTTGGTATCAGATTGATACCAAAACTCCTGGTATCGCCAACCTCTAGTCTACAGAAATTGCTTAGGACATCAAGAAATAAATATAAGTATTTTGGAGTAGCCCAGCCACTGTCTGAATGAATTATGAATTAAATCAAGATTCTGTGAAGGTAGCTAAAGACAAAAGACCTGGAGAACATTGCAAAATATGAATTGTATATAATCCTCCTGAATGAAAACTACCAGTTTTCATACCTCCATGCAACAACAAGTGTAAAAAAACATGTTAATCTATTTGTTAGCAATTAAAAAAACTGCTTGATTGATGTAATGGCAATTCAAGGCTTTTCCAATGATTACTAAGAAAGGTTATGAATTTTGACTAGGCATTTTCAAACTCTTCATACAAACAAGACGTTACATGCACAATGTCATATTTTGTTTATATTGAATCCTACTGAGGGCGGCATGGCGGTAGTGTCGTAGTCACACAGCTCCAGAGAACTGGAGGTTGTGGGTTCGATTCCCGCTCCGGGTCACTGTCTGTGAGGAATTGGTGTGTTCTCCCCGTGTCCTCTGAGTGCTCTGGTTTCCTTCCACGGTCCAAAAACACACATTGGTAGGTGGATTGGTGACTCAAAAGTGTCTGTGTTGCCCTGTGAAGGACTGGCGCCCCCTCCAAGGTGTATTCTCACCTTGTGCCCAATGATTCCAGGTAGGACCTGGACCCACTGTGACCCTGAACTGGATAAGCGGTTAGAGAGAATGAATGAATGAGTGAATCCTTTTGGTGAAATACAATTTTTATATGGCAGAGACAAAAAGTGACCCTTTGTCTTTTCCTTTTCTTAGGTGTGGATATAAATGCGGTAGATTCATACCGTGGCAAATGTGCGAGGGACTGGGCCTTAAAAACTGGTCGTTTTGACACTTTCCAACGTTTGCGTCGTGTGGCTCTTCGGCCCACAGCCGAACAGTTCTGCCTCACGTACCTGCCTGAGTGGCCAGACCTCAAAGAGCGTGTTGCCAAGGCAACAGCCAATAGGAGCACTAGGCAAAAGGTTGCCCACCGTCTGAAAAGCACATTTGGATTTAGCTTCCCACGGGACCCACAGGACAATGGGATAATGGACCACATGGTGCGAATGACCACCAGCTTTCGCAGCCCGCTCATAGCCACAGCAACACGGCCTCTCTGCCCCAGCAGCCCCCCAAAAGTGGGGAAGCGCCGGCTGACTGTTCCAGAGCTCATGTTAAAGTATTCAGAGCAGGACCTTGAGGAGAATTCAGTTTGCCATCGGAATGACTCCATCTGCTCCACGATTCCCTCAATCCATTCAGCCGAGTGTGTACCGATGGCCTGCTGTCCAGATACAAATCGAAGGGGCAGTGTGCTGTCCACAGCTCAGTCCAGCATGAAGAACTTTATCCCTCGCAGTGCAGCGGCACGGCGGAACAGCGTCTTCCCCTCAGGATGTGTTCCTCAGATCAGAGTGACCAGGTCGGCAGAACCCACACCCAAAAAAGGGAAGAAGGCCAAGGTCCACAAAGGATACCTGGAGCCACCCAAGTGGAAATACAAAGAAACCAAAGAAAAGAAGAAGAAAGAGAAGAAGAAAGGGGAAAAAGAGAAGGATGACAAGGAAAAGAAAGACAAAGGGAAGAGAAAGTAAGGTGTGGCTTGGATGAAGTTTCCAGACTGTGTTCAGTGAGGTCCCTGGTGTGATTTTTTTTGTGACTGTGTGGGTTATTTTGTGGCACAGTTGGAGATGTCAGCAATAGAGATTAGAACAAAAATTAGAAAGATCTGATGGCACATAATTCATTTAAAAAAAAGGTGTTTTTTTTTAGCATAGGTTTTAACACGTTTATTTCAGGTATCATATTTTGCTGTATGTCATCTCTACAAGATTAATCCTGTTGTAAAACTTTTAATTTCCTGTTGTGAACTTTTAATTTTATTTAGTTCAAATGCTTAATATCTAAATGTGAGCAGTTACTTCCCTTACCCTATTTCACCCTAGTGATGGGTTGCAGCAGTGGTTCCAGCTGATGACACTGGAAAAGTCTAAAAACTTGTATCATTTTCAGGGCATGTCTCACGCTCCGATCCAGATCTAATAGAGATTAAATCATAAATTAGAAATATCTGATGGCACACAATACATTGTAAATCTTTAGGGGGAGCTAAAATGTTTCATTGTACAAATAAAATGTACTTTACAGAGCAGGGCGGTACGATGGCACAACAGGTAGTGTTGCTGTCACACAGCTCCAGGGTCCTAGGGTTGTGTGTTTGAGCCCTTTTCCGGGTGACTGTCTGTGAGGAGTTGTGTTCTCCCAGTCTCTGTGTGGGTTGCCTCAGGGTGCTCCAGTTTCCTCCCATGGTCCCAAAAACCCTTATTGGTGGGGTGGATTAGCAACTCAGAAGTGTCCATAGGCATATGAGTGAATGTGTGAGTGTGTGTTGCCCTGGGAAGGACTGGCACCACCTTGCTCCCAGAGATTCCAATGCAACCCTGAATTGGATAAGCGGTTAAAGTCAATGAATGCATGAATGCTGCAGAGCCACACAAGGATATAGCCAATCAATCTGAAATTCTTATTTAGAAAAAAAGTACCATAACACATACATGTTAATGCATATATAGCTGAAACAATAATGGGCATGACCAAACGAATCCTGAGAGAGATCAAATCATAGATGTCATATCATGGCAAAAACTGAAATGTTAGTTCTTTAGCAGCAGGATGATTCTCTCTCCATTGCTAAGCACATACAAGTGCTTTAATCCTCTGACCTGCAGTGACACTGTGACTGTAGAACTGTGGGGACAAAGCTGATGGTGAGTAGTTAGAACAGTAATCAGCTCTGGTAGACTTACACAACACCTTCTTAAGTTCTACAGTGAGGTCAACTCAGATAAGACCCAGGATCACTGTGGACAAACACACAAACCAGCATTTCATGAGCATGAGAAAGGGGCCTCTTTTCAAAGCTGTTATACAACAGAGTAAATGAGAATGCAAAAGTACAAAAAGCAATTCAGTTTGTCCAGTGGATCGACAGATTACATCCGATGTATTTAAAACACTTTATCAGTGTTTCTATCCTATGCTTGTGATTCAGCTGAAGTCCCAGTTTATTTTAAAAGATATCAGAACATGAGGAAGCCAGGTTTCATCCCTTCTTTCCCCATCATGGACCTTGGAGTAGATGTGATACTTGTGTGATGGTATAAATCCAAATCCATATTTGGATCTGATTGCATTCAGATTGCAATGTTGATTGAATTCTTACCAAAGGTCCATCATTCAGTGTTAAGGGATTTATACCCATCATGGGATCATCTTACATTTGTGTGGCTGGCCAGTTTTGTCCCATTGTGTTGACAATGCTTTGTTATGGAGATTGTACAAGTTAAGTATTTACGGTTGAACACCTGTGTCTACTATGTGTGCACCTTAATGAAGATGAATTCTCTAATTAGAAGGCCTGTCCGGACACTTCTGGAAAAATTCAAAGTAAAAACTGATGTTATCACAAAGTAGCTTCACATAATTAGTAATCAGAACACCAGTGTTGTTAAATGTTTATAAACTGGACTTGTGTTTGATAAGTAAACTTGCCTTGCTCAGGGCCACTTAAGACATACAGCGTGTCAGAAACTGCACCCTAATCACTATATAGTGTACAATTTTTGGGTTCCGCCATTTTGTATGAGTGTCTGAAAACCTAGTGCAGAATTTTCAGTGCACTCAAACAATCCCACAACACACCGCAAAAGTTAGTGTACTACCCATGTACACTAGCTGAAACTAATGGATAGCAATCAGTGTCCAAAATCGTTCACTACCCTCCTGAATTCAGTTCCCTATATAATGCACTGTATAATAAGTAATATGAGTAATATGGGTGGCACGGTGGCGCAGCAGGTAGTGTTGCAGTCACACAGCTCCATTGACCTGGATTCAAGAACCGCTCCAGGTGACTGTCTGTGAGGAGTTTGGTGTGTTCTCCCTGTGTCCGCATGGATTTCCTCTGGGTGCTCCGGTTTCCTCCCACAGTCCAAAAACACGTTAGTAGGTGGATTGGCGACTCAAAAGTGTCCATTGGTGTGACTGTGTGTGTTGCCCTGTGAAGGACTGGCTCGCCCTCCAGGGTGTATTCCTGCCTTGCACCCAATGATTCCAGGTAGGCTCTGGACACACCGCGACCCTGAACTGGATAAGTGGGTACAGATAATGAATGTATGAATGAATAGGGAGCCATTTCAGACACAGTGATAGATATTGAGGGAGGAAGGGGTACAGACCCTCATTTTCCCCTCCCACAGCTTTCCTGATGGTGCTGGAAATCAAACAAGTACTCTCTGTTACCAAATTGGCCTCTCTAACCTAAAGCCCACATCTGCCCCCAAACAATTCAAACTTTACTAAAGTTCAGATTCACTGACCTATTCCTATATTTGCTTCTGTCTTTTGCAACTTTTTCTCAATTTAAAATATTGCAAAATGTCAATAACTGTTTTCCTTTACCACGAGGTGGCATTCATTATGTTTTATTATAAACATTCATGGGCGGCACAGTGATGCAGCAGGTAATGTCACAGTCACAAAGCTCCAGGGATCATTGTTTGTAACCACTTATCCAGTTCAGAGTCATGGTGGGTCCAGAGCATACCCGGAATCACTGGGCGCAACACAGGATCACACCCTGGAGGGGGCGCCAGTCCTTGACAGGACAACACATTCATTCACATCAGTGGCGGATGCTGGTCTTTCAAGGAAGGGGAAGCTCAATTTCGGCCTACATCATAAAATTTGTCAGTTTATTTATACGTAAATTCTACCCTCCGTTCCTTTTTAAGAAAATGATCTTTGACCCTGTCGTACCAACAAGGCGTCTTTTCCAGGGACTTGACTAGTGTCCTCTCAATGGCCAGCAGAGCTAGGCTGCTTAAACGGCCTTGGCCCATGTGAAGTGTGTCCGCCTGTGCTGCCAAGGATCTTTACACCAAAGGATCGCTGATTCGCTCATTTTGCTGTCAATCAAAAAGGGATTTCGCCTCAGACAGATCATCCAATCATCATGCAGAAGCTGAGCGTCCGGGCCAGCCGAGGCCAGCCCAGTGCCCCATAGACCCCCAGAGACGCTGAGCGTCCGATGGGCGGGACAAAGCCCAGCATTTATCCAATCACTCATCTCGTTTCGCTGCACTTCGCTGCTTTGCTATTGAACTCTGTGGACACTCAGCGTCCTCACTGTTTAAAGCACTGTGAAGGGAATGATTGAGAGGAAAGCCGCGTCTTTACCAGTGATAAGAAGCAGATTCTGAACAAAAGTTGAGCGCGTTGTAGTGCATATTTATTCAATGACATGTACACACAACAGTATATATTTGATCACTTATTTTTTTACATTTTAGGGGAAGCTGAGCTTCCCTTGCAGTCTTAGAGCAATCGCCACTGACTCACACACACTTATAGACATTTTTGAGTAGATAATGCACTTACCAATGTGTGTTTTTGGACCATGGGAGGAAACCGGAGGACCCAGAGAAAACCCACGCGAACACGCTAACTAACCCTGTCAGTGCAGCCCCTGACTGCAATGCATATGGCTTTAGTTTATTGTACGAGTATATTGCCATAATGTAATGGAGGCTTTAGGGCATGCTGGAGTTCCACTTGCTCTGGATCGATCATTTTTGTGATCATTATTTGTATCCTGTAAAATTACTTGCCCTCTTCTGAATAAACGAGTTCTTGCACCAATTCAGGATTTAAATACTAATCACAATCTGGTCCTGATGTGGAAGATGACTGAGTATTTATTCCTGAAATCTATACCATAGTATGACTTCAGCAACACACTGCATTCCTCAATTATAACGTGGTTGTGTCTGCCCCATTATACGTGCAGCAAATTATTCCGACATTATTCTCAGAATTCTGACTTTATTCTCTGAATCTGATTTTTTTTTTTTTTTTTTTTTTCAATGCTGTGGCTCGATTGAACATAAGGAAGCTGAGGTTGAAAATGAAAAACGAAAGCATGTTTCTTAGGTACTAATTTCGGCAACTAATACTTATTTTAATGGGTTTGTTTTAAACCGTATTTCAAAACGTTGTGACACTACATTTCCCATATTGCCCCAGCATCTCCCCAAGAGCATTAGCAGCTAACGCCAGTCTGTTTTTTTTTTTTTTTTTTACGGAGTAATGGACATACGCAAATGTCTTACTCGTGAGCAGAAGGGTACAGCTGTGACGAAACGTCCAGCACTGTAATTAAAAATAAGTAAATAAACTCTATTAATGGTGTAAACCATGGGTGTCCAAAGTCCGGCCCGCGGCTTCTAGTGGCCCGCTGGCACTTGGCATTATTTTTTTCACCTGACGGTGGCAGCAGTGCGCTACTGGAAAGGATATTGCACCACTGTGTTAATGAACTACACTTAAACACCATTTATTTCTCTGGGCCGACAAAGACATTCACAGAAAGACATTTGGTGATGTCTGCAGCAAAAAACCCGCAAAGTTCACATTGACAACCGGTGATTTCAAGAGAGAGGGAAGTATTTGCAGTAAAATGTTGGATTTTACACTCTTTTGATATCCTGCAGCTGTTAATGCTGTAAAATGAAATTCAGTAGTTAATATAAACTGTTATGTAAATTTGTGTTTTTCATATTTTTTAATATATTTGTGAATAGAGATTGGCCCTTAAGAATTTTTATATGATCCAGTTCGGCCCCCTTTGAAAAACGTTTGGACACCCCTGGTGTAAACTAACATTTAGAAGACTATATAAAATATATATAGGGTTGTGTTATAAAACAATGAATAGCCTGCATTTTATTTATGGTTAATGTGTAATCAATATATAGAATGTTAAGTCCAGCCAGTGGATTTATACAAAAAATGTGACAATTTTAAGGAAAGACATTACACAATAATTTTAGATCTCAGATTTATTTCTTTCATGTTTGAAAATGTAACAAAGTCAATTTAACAATAAACCTGGTCCTTGCATAATTCCATGTCTGGTTGCATTTTTTATGAAGTAAAAATCAAGTGTGGCACAGCCTGAGAGAAAGGGACTGAGACCCTTAGTTCTGCTCTGGTGGCATTTTGAGCTCAGTGGGGGGATGGAGCATGAACATAATGGAGTTACAGCTGCCAAATCAGCAGGTGCCACTGTGAACCATCTAGATATCATCTTCAGAAGTTCAAAAAAGGATATGTTTTTTGCTAGAACAAATCTGCTCACAGTATAAGGTCAGTAGACTTTGTTAGTAATAGGTACATCTAACTGGAAGCAGATGTGTGGTTGCAGAAAGCCATATGTACCTTTATTGAAAATCCCTGAATTTGCATTATTATGGCACTGCTTCTGGTCATGCTCATGAAACTTGTCCTTCAGTGGTTTTAATGCAGAGCTTCTGTTTTTTTATTCCAAGTTTTTTTTTAAACCTCTATCTAGTCTTCATTTACCCTAAACATGTCAGTGCAGAAAATAAAGCAAGAATGTGGGGATCATATGTTTTCCCTTTTACATTCTTCCTGGTATATTCTTGGGTTTGTTTGCAGTTGAATGAAAAATAAGAGAGAGGCATCAACATAAGTAGCATCCGGTCCTTGCTAGCTAATGAGGAGCCATAAATTGTAGACAATTGACTTCTAGCCAATAAAGCTCATAAAAATGCTATCTAAGAAAATCTGACACAAGCCTGTATTCAAAAACAGGTTGGATAGTTCTAAAAGGGGCTGCTAGTTACTCCTAATAGCACCATAGACGGTCTTAAATGAAAAGGTGATGATGTAGATGCAGGGTTGAAGGGGAGTGTGTTGGGCTGCATCTTCTTAGAAGCGTTTGCTGCTGATGGAGGATGAATAGCTTTTGGTAATGGATGAGCTACCACCATGCCCGTATCCACCACCATAGCCAAAACCAGAGCTGGCAGAGGACAAACCTGCAAGCAGCAACAGAAAGAGATGTGAGAACATCATCCAAGAGATTGAGAGGTACAATCCACCAATTAGACAATTAGGTACAGAACACTAGAACTACTATAATGTATTTCGGTCTTTAGCTTTTCAGTGATAGAACATTATAGCTGTAGGCTGTGAATTTTATACAAAACTAACAGCGTGTGTGGTGTTAGGAGAGTTCTATGAATATACCTATTGGAATTTAGCATAATTGGAGCAAAGAAATCAGATAAACTAAGACTTCTCTTAAAGTGAATGTCTGAATTGTGTAGATGACCACATGGAAAGGTGTGATCATTTATATCAATGAGGCTTTTCTCACTGGAAACTGATTTTTTTTTAAATGGCACAAATTAAAATTGGGCTATGGAAGTATAGCCTATGTGTGGGGAAATGCTGAAGTTGTTCAGACAAAATGTACAGTTCACACAGTTGTAATGAGATAAATGGACTCACTACTGCCTCCAGAGGTCTGCTGCACATGGATGGTGGCAGAGGATCCTCCAGCAGAAAGTCTGGGAAGAAATATATACAGATTGAGTTAATTTTCTAAAAGATTAAAAAGAAAAGTTAATTAAATGTTACTACTTGGGGCAGGTCTAGGAAAATCCAGTTAGAGATGACAAATGCCTCACCTGCTCTCCTCTCCCTCCAGCAGTTTCCTGTAGGTGGCGATCTCAATGTCCAGGGCCAATTTGACATTCATGAGCTCCTGATACTCGCGCACCTGGCGGGCCATATCTTGCTTGGCTCTCTGAAGAGCCCCCTCCAGTTCCTTAATGCGGAGTCTAGCATCCTTCACTGCCAGTTCACCACGCTCCTCTGCCTCAGTGATCTGAGTCTCGAGGTTAGCACGCTGAGGAAAAAGAGAAGATAAGAAATTGTTAGCTTCTGTGCTAAGTAACAGAATCGGTTTTGTTTCATAATAGCTGCAGCTGTTCTTTTATGGCTACCTGTCCTTTAACAGCCTCAATCTCGTTCTGCAAGCGAGCAATCATTCTGTTCAGCTCAGCGATCTCAGACTTGGTCGTGCGCAGGTCCTCACCGTACTGGCCGGCTGATGTCTGCATCTCCTCAAACTTAAACAGACAAGAAGAATAATCATTTCCAGCAACCGGAGATGAAATGACACATCAAAATTTATATTGTTAATGCTTTATGCTTTTCTCACCTTCTGTTTGTACCAGCTCTCAGCTTCAGCGCGGCTACGGTTGGCGATGTCCTCATACTGAGCACGCACTTCAGCCACAATGGAATCCATGTCCAGGTTCCTGCTGTTGTCCATCTCCACAATAACTGATGTATCCTTGATCTGAGACTGCAGCTCACGCAGCTCCTACAAGCAAAAGAAAATTCGTTCCAGTCAAGTGTCTGTTTCAGGTGTACAGTTATGAACATTTTTGGTAATTTATTTTATCACTTTCACTTACAGCCTCATACACTGCCCTGAGGAAGTTAATTTCATCTTGAAGGGCATCAACTTTAGCCTCAAGTTCAATCTTGTTCATGTACGCAGCGTCAACATCCTAAACAGAAGGAGAGTAGTGAGGATTTATTGCTGTTTTTAGTGTAGTTTAAGATGCCCTTTAAAATAAAAAAATAATCAGTCATCTCAGTGGATACCTTCTTCAGCAGGACAAATTCATTCTCAGCAGCAGCACGCTTGTTGATCTCATCCTCGTACCTGCAAAGCGACAAGAAAACAGTAAATACATGCTATTAAAACATCACAATGTTGCTAATTTTAACATTAGCTTGTAGCGTAGGCTAATGGAATCATGGCCCTCATGTATGTATGTATATATATATATATATATATATATATATATATATATATATATATAGCATATATGGTTGTGCTCACTTCTTCTTGAAGTCCTCAACCAGACCCTGCATATTCTTCAGTTCTCCCTCCAGTTTGATCTTCTCATTGCCCAGCCCATCCAGTTGTCTGCGCAGATTAGAAATGTAGGCCTCGAACATGGCATCAATGTTGGAGCGGGTAGTGGTCTGGTCCTGCAGAAGACTCCACTTGGTCTCCAGCATTTTGTTTTGCTGCTCCAAGAATCGAACCTGGGGATATAAAGGCTTGTCTCAGTTTTTGTATATAATTGAATATATATTACATTTTTAGCCATATATATTACATTTTTACTGGTTGTGTATTTATTTACATTTTTTATTAAATTGATTCAACTAAAAAGTTTAAAAAGGTGCAAAATATTTAGTCGTTAGTCTATGGTCTATGAGGAAAAATTTGATTAATGTATCCAAAGCTTGTATACTTCTATTGTACTTTTATGTCCTTTCTCCTGGATTATATTGTCTGAGGAAACATAAATGGCCATGAGTCATTCCTCCAGGCATTTTTCTGCAGGGTGGAGTAAGGGAGGGAGGGGGAAAGAGTGAAAGAGCGAGAGTGGACTAACAGGGTGTGTCTGTGAGACATGAACCATGAACTCCTGAAGGGACTGAAATGAAAAGCAACAACAAAAAAAATTCCTCTTCTTGTTTGAGGCCTCACCTAGAACTGCATTGCTCTACAGATGGAGCAGTGAACAGATAACATCAGAGAGGCGGGTTACCAGCCACACCCAAATAAAGGCTTTGTGTGAAGATGATGACAGCTCCACTGCAGCCCTGAGCAGTATACGCCCTGTCTGAGTCCCTGGCTGCCTCTTTTTGGACTGAGATATGAGTTTATCATAAGAACATCAGTACTTAGATATGATATGTGCAGCAGTATTATCATAATCCGATCAAACATCCTCGATTTTGACCTCAGAAAAAAAAACCTGAGGGCCTGTTTAATAATGGATGATTAGTTGTGCATGCACCATCATTCTGCAGTAATGCAACTGGACAAAAAGTGTATCTATGAGGTGTAGCATCTCTCTCTCTGTCTCTCTCTCTCTCCCTCTCTCTCTCTCTGTGTGAGTGAGTGTTAGAGAGGCAGAGAGAAAGAATAGGTTTGTGTATAGTGTAATGTCTACAGCACAGATAAAGGAGCTTGGGCAGACTGTTTCCCACAGGCATTATAAACTACAGGTGTGTGCTGGCTGCATGGTAGGCAGCCATTTGGAGTGTGTCCACTGTCCACTTGCTTGGAGTGTTTGTTAATGCCATGTTTGGCAAAAAGCAAACAGATAAAGTGTGGTCAGGCCAGGAGAGAAAAAAATAAAAGTTGCTATGAAAATTAGCTGCAAAAAATATGGTATTGAAAACTGCTGTAATATGGGATAAACTTTGAGCTTTTCCCAGAATGTTTGAATGTGTGTGAGCATGTGTGACTCATGCGGTTGCAAGATTATGACCTGCTCTCCACCCATATGTGAACAGAATGTGTTGGGGTTTAGCGAGCTAGCATGCACTCAGAATACAGGGCACACAAGCAGCATTGCTTTTTAAAAGCTGCACTAAACTAAGCAGTGCTAAGTAGGGTTAAATGTAGTAAATAAAGCAAGCTAAATAGCTTGGCAAGTAAATGTGGACTGAATGGCTGCTGGGATTTTACTGCTCTTTCAGTGAAGAGATATTGCTGAGGCCTCTCTGGTGACACGTCAGAGTGTAACGTCAATGGAGCAGTAACTATGGCAACTTTGAAAAACAGAGCACTGTAATCTATACCACAAATGTAAAGGTATGCATGCTTTCCATGCAAACTGAACTTTGTGTTCAGCGGAAGACTCACAGACAAATGCATTGGTATTGTTCGGTAAACATTAAAATTGTAACATTACATAGCTTTTAGATTTTAACTTTCTTCACTAAAACTTTAGCACAAATATTTAAATAAATGTTCTGTTTCAGCATGGAACAGACTGACAGTTTGCTAGATGTAAATGGTTAGGGTCAAAGGTCATTAGTTAAAAGGTTGCAAAAAGGTTTGCATCTGTGAGCTAAACACACTTGCTAAAATACAACTTGCATGCAAATCAAAAATTACCTTTTTTTATTTTACTTGAAACAATGAAACACCTTAAATGCTAGTTATTGTTCAGTACCTACTACAAAACTAAAGTGTCATTTCTATTACTGTGGGTATTATGAATTGAAGTGTCTGTCCACATATGGGACCTTGAGAGGTAGAGATGAGGTGGCTTCCGTACCTTGTCGATGAATGAGGCGAAGCGGTTGTTGAGGGTTTTGATTTGCTCTTTCTCCTGAGTGCGGACGACCTGGATGTTGGGGTCAATTTCCAGGTTAAGAGGGGCCAGGAGGCTCTGGTTGACTGTAACTGCAGTGATGGGTGCAACTTGGCCTCCAGCATATCCTCCCCCAATGCCTCCGCCAAATCCTATGCCAAGGCCTCCAGCATGTCCTCCGCCAACGCTGCTACTGCTGTAGCTGTAGCTAGAGCCACCGCTGAAGCCTGGAGCAGAGCTCATGACAGAGCGCCGGCTGGCCATCACCTGGCTGGCCCTGTAGCCTCCAGGAGCAGCATATGTGGAATGAGCAGAGTAGCCCTTCCTCGCTGGACTATTGCTGGATGTGATGCTGTAGCTGGAATATTTTGTTGCCATTGTGTCTGTAGAGTATTTAGTTTCTAGATGCCTCTATAGAGAAGAAGTACTGAGAGGAGAGAGGAGTGTGGCGCCCCGAGTGGAGGAAGAGGAGGAGGTTGCTCACAAAGGAGAGTCAAAGTCCCTCTGTGTGCTTCTCCACTGTTGGCCACCTCCTTTTATTTGAGTGGAGAGGGGTGGGACTTAGACATTCTTACACATACTTGTCCACTCATAGGCCAACACACATACACACAAACACACACACACACATACACACACACACACACACACACACACACACACACAGATATACAAACCCTACCTGTCAAACAGGTATAGAGTGAGAGTAGAAAGATAAGAAAAGTTACACCCAGCCTCGGGCATTGCTACAAGCACAGAGAAACAAAGAGAGTAAAAACTGGGCAGATAAATTCCACTTGTACTTTTCTTCATTAAAAAAAGTGGAATGTGTTAGTGAACACATGACAGCAGAGGGGTCTGTCTCTGTGTCTGGTTGGTCAAGTGAATTCAGACTGCAGGGAGAGAATGAGTTCACCCCTGCTCTTTGCAACAGGGTGGGGCACACTGCTCTTCTTACACTTATGAATGACTGCATAGGAGAGGCCTCGTTTTCCATAAGCTTGTGCCACTGTGTGAACTGTGGGTGATGTACTTCATGCCAGAAATGTAGACTGCTCCAGTGCTTTGCTAGGGAATAGCAGGGCAAGTAGATTGCAAGCAGATGGAATGCTACTGAGGGTTTCCAAAGAAGAAGAAAAAAAATGCCAACAGAAAAAAACTTTCCCTTGTAGGTTCAGTGCTTTTCTATTTCGACCAAAAGGGATTGGCTTAGGTCTTGAAATTCAAATGGCTGTAATCATTTGCACTTTAGATGTGTATGTCTCTCATGCCTTCTCTCTGTCATTATCAGATTCAAATTAATTTGATTAACTTGGTTAACTTTTGTTTATATCATATGCAATTTGGGTAGGTAAAACATGTATGGGCAACCCTCTCTCTTTCATGAGCGCAATATCTGGTTTAAATGAATGGAGCCCATGTCATTAAGCACATTTTCATGTGAATTTGTGTCTTACACACATTTACATTTTTTTCCCCACAATGGGTCTTACAAAATTTTGCTGTTATTTGTTTGTGTGCATTGCACTTTTTGTAGTTGTTGTTGTTGTTTTTTTAAAGGGATGGGGTTGAATATAGCATGCTGCTGGATGTTGGGTGTGGTGAATACTATCTGTCATTCCTAAGCTACCTTTGTTTAATCTTCAGCAGAGAAAGTAAAGGCACTTTCTCAGCCATAGTCTCAATACAAATTCCGTGCCCATTTTATTCAATCAGTTTGTTCTTAAAATATGACATCTTAGAGTTTAGCTCACTATTGCTTTATTGTTAGTAAAAAAGTAACAAACAAAAAACAAAACAAAACAACAACAAAAACAGAACGTCCTAATCTTTATAAAAAAATTTATATATCTACTGTATTTTTTAACCTTTTTGTTTTTTGGCAGTAGTTATATGAAATGATGTTCACATCTGAATCCTGTCAGTCGTATGTATCATGTTTATCAGTGCCTGCAGCCTGTTCCCCCTGACTGGTGCAGTACAGTGCCAGACTCTCACTCTATGCACTAATAACCAAAAAACTCATAATACCTCCTGTCATGGATGAAGTCATCGCAGTAGTGATGGGAAACAGGTATGAAAGCAAGGTGCATGTTACACCACAGCAATTAGAGAAAGTCCTAAAGGTGTTAGACATCGGAATGATTGAATGATGCAGTCGGCAAAACAGGTGTGAAATGTATGAAATCAGAACAAGTGAATCACAGCTTTGTGAAAGACTCACTAGGGTTTGTGCAACGAATAATGTGTTCTTGCCAAGTCTTCTCTTGTAGACTGGGCCCTCTCAAAATAAAGGGAGCAAAGCACAGAAACAGAGGAGCTGCTTGTCTGGGCTGGCTCCCTTGGTCATTGTGGAGGGAATTAGTTATGGCCCACCTACAGCGAGATCATCCAGCATATCGTCCTCAAAGGTGGAAGGGTGAAGGCATACTGCTAGTCTTACACATTCCTTTATCTGAACAAAGAACTGATAAAAGAAATCATAATATGCACTTTTTATTGCTGAAAAAGCTTTGATCAATTCCTAGTGAAGACATTCAGGAGATTTTTGCGGAACAACACAGTATATATATCTGCCAACATTGTCTTTGTGTGTGTGTGTGAGTGTCTAATCGCACACATTTGTGTGAGATTACTAAGGTGTGACCATGATTGAGAAAGTTTGCCACTCAAACTAAAAACGTAACTCAGTGCAGTAGCAATGCAGAGGTTCAAACTTTTATATATATATATATATATATATATATATATATATATATATATATATATATATATATCAAGTGGGGAGGCTTTTAGGATAAAAAGAGGCATGGGGAGGCTTTTTAAGACTTCTAAGCACACTTCCAAGATATATGCAAATGCACAACTAAACATATAAAAGTGTCAGATGAATTGTGAATATATAATTACACAGGCATGCCTTTCAAGGTGAAAAATGTGGCCCAGGCAGCTGTCAGACGAGGAGACAATGAATTCTTCAGAGATCTGTTCTATCTCTAAAGCTCCCACACCCAAAAAAATTAGGATTCCTGGAGATTCTGCAGTAAAATGTAATAAATGCTTTATATCTCATAGATCAGATGCAAGTAGTTGATTAATACACAACATTCTCTTTCAGTGCGTATCAACCATACTTGCTTCACCTATGTGTAAAATGTGCACAGCTTATCACATTTGATCACACTGTTTACTTCACGGCAGTGGATATTAATGGCACACCCATCACATCTGATATGTTTTGGAGGAAAACCTATATTTGATGTTTAGGTGTCCCACCCAAAGATGCTGGAACATCATCTTTTCATCATCTGTTCATTACATCTCTCAGAGTAATCAATCAATACATTATAAATAGAAAATTATATTATTGGAGAATAATCTCTCATTATTTGCATGATATAAGGCTGCTTGAAAAAAAGTTAGATTTAGCTAGTGTTTGTAAAGGTTTTCATTTCAGCTGAAATTTTGCTTTTGTCATCCTGCAATAATGTGATACATGACATGTCCAAATATACACACTTATACCCCAGATTCAGATTAGTAAATCCTGCTGTATTAATATGTACACATTGCTGACCACAACCTGTCTGTATCGTCTCAACAAATATAATTGATTAAAAGAACATGTTGCTCTGAGTCTTTAGTCTGCAAAAGATAACGAGTGGAATACCCCTGAGATATGGGCTGTGGAGCTGTGGAACAGTGTTTTTTAGAGGGATGGAGCACCTTGCAGTTTTGGTACACATCTGATATAATTTTGAAGACAACGTAGTAAATGTCTTCCTACAGATCCCTTTAACAGCATTGCATCCTCAAAAAGCTGGTGGCCTTTAGCCAATACTTAAATATATACACTGATTTAAGATAAAAAAAAAAATTAAATGAATGATTTTTGCAGAGTTTTTATATTCATGTGATGTTTTATTGAGTTTTGGTAACATAAATAATATAAGTGTTGTTTCAACACAATTTCCTGACTAACCTGAACTCAATATATTCCATTAAATACTAAAAAGCAAAAATCATTTTCTGGCAACTCAGTTATTTGTTTTGGACAACGCCATTTTCTCATTCATTTGCTTTGTCCCGCCCATTTGGACAAGATGAATTTTACCGGAGAAGGCTGCTTCAGTTTGCTCCAGGCACACCTTATTGTGGATAAGGTACAAAAAAGCTACCAGGGTGAGGGTTATAACCATTTTCATGACCCAAATAGGTGGTTTGTTTTATTGGTGTGTTGAAGTTTGCCCGTTTTTCTGTTGTGTTGATGGTCTTTGTTTGGTGGATATAGGCAGAATTAGCCGGCTAGCTTTCCTTAACTCTGTAAGAGACAACTTACAGTGTTAAAACCGCCAAGAACACTTTTATGACCCTCAGGGTTTTTTTAAATTTAATTATTTACTTGCTTTGAGACTTAAGGCGCAACAAGTTAAACAGAGGAAGAGGGAAACTGAGGAGAGAGAAGTTAAGTTTCTATTACTGTTTTATGAATGCTCTCATGTTCTTGCAGCATTGTTTAAATTGTTTCACACTCTTTTGACTGAAATCAAGCCTTATAACTGTTGACATTTATACAGTATACATAATACATATTTTTTACTGTTTCAAGTATGTGAAAGATGTGAGATGTGATCACAGTACGGAATAAAAGTATTCATACTGTTGAAAGTCTTTTGATGGTGACATTTATTAAGTTCATGTTATATAAAAATGCTTTTTACTCTGTCTGTTAAAGTAACTCACTCTACTCAAAATAATATGTTGGATCAATGTAATTTTACCAAAAGTTGACACAACTCAAAAAGATTTTTTTTTTTTGTTGACCCAATGTTTATTTTTGTGTGTGGAGACAGGACAGCATCTGTCCATTGTGTTTATAGTCTTATCACACCTGCAAATGTAAGATACATTTTGGAAATTTAGTGGTGGAGATATGGTTTAGAGTTTACTTTTCCCAGAAGCAAATTTAAATTCCTATTTCGAATGATGTTTTTAATTTCAATAAAAGCACTGGATAAGTATAAATGATCCTAACAGGGACTAAGCCAAATCATGGACCACAGAATCTGGCTGAAAATAAATTTCACGAATTCAGATCCTAATTCAGCTTTATATGCTCACTGGGATGGTACCTTTCACATCAGTGTGCTGATTTGCTCAAAGTTATTTCTCTACGTTGTATTAACTCTACATACACCATGTGGTAACCGCTGCCTTGTCTTCCATTTCTAAAACATGTAAATTTAAGAAAGAAATCTCTGTAGTTTCTCCTTGACAACAATGAAATCAGACAGAAAGACAAAGGAGACCCCAGCTGAAGTTAAAGAGATCCACCATTACGTCACCTGAGCTATCAACAATTGAGCAAGAACATTTTTCTCTTGGGTAGCAGTCTGTGGCTGAGGATTGCAGAACCAGCACTTGGGAGGTAGTTTCACTGTGCAGTGTGCGTGGGCATAAGGTGGTTTGACTTAAACTTTGCATGACATACTTGAGTTTGGTGGAGCTAGTGGTTGTTTGTTTTACATAACTCAGAGATGCCACTGTCAGCGCACCTGAGAATGCTAGCCAGTCCCTCTGTGTGCTTGGTTTAGCAGACATGTTAACTGACAGATCAGGGCGGAGGGACAACAAATGCTGCTTTAGTTCATCCTGATATTGGCACCAATTCAAAAACATCTAATAAAAATGATGACATTAAACACTGCTATATATAAATGTTTAAATCACTGTTAGACATGTAGAGAGAGGCCGATCTTCTTTAGATAATTTTACAGTTTTGTTGAATAATATAGACCACAGTTTCCCAAACCTGGCTTGAGTACTCCACTGCCCTGCCAGAAAACATGTTACTGACATAATCGTTCGTTCATTCATTCATTCATTCATTCATTGTCTGTAACCGCTTATCCAGTTCAGGGTTGTGCTGGGTCTGGAGCCTACCCAGAATTACTGGGTGCAAGGCAGGAACACACCATGGAGGGGCTGACATAATACCATTTCACCTAAAGAATTGGATATTAAGTACTGTGATACATCTAGCCCAAATGAAAACGATAACATGCTGCACTTTCTAGTACTTGTACTACCTAGCACACCCACTTATATCAGACAGGGCGTATTAATGAGTAATGAGATTTATTATATCAGGTGCGTTAAGAAAAGTAAAACAGGTGTACAGGACAGGAACTGGGCATAATATATGATTTATTAGTGGTCAGTAGCAGATAGTTTGATATTTTCTGCTGGAGATAAGGGCTTTTAAAATGCAGAGGGAAAGAGATTAAATTCATGTTTGTTATCCATACATTTCTCACAACAGATTTTGGCATACTTTCACAAACTGAGAGAAAATGAATATGGTTCTGTTGTGAGCTCTGTTTCCAAAAGTGGATACACATCAGGAAAAAAAAAACGGCATTCATTTTAAGGCATTCTTTTCTCATTTACATGCTCTATAATGCAAAATCACAACGGACAGTGACTAGTTAACAAGCTGATTATTTTTCAGGGACCCCTTACATGAAAATATGTTTAAAAATTTAATCTAAAAAAATTACTTTTAACTTGAGCTCAACCCCTAACAACCTTTAAACCCATTTAGACTATCTTTAGTAAATTACGTTTAAATATTATGTTACCAAGAACCACAGAAACAAAATTAACAAATTAAACAAAAAGCTGCTAGAATTTAATAATCAACCCATCCCAGAGCACATAAGCATCACTGGAAGTGTTTGGAATTTCTTGGGTCATGGGAAATAGATGCAACCTATTCCTAAGGTACCATTCCTAAGATTCCTTTAGATATCGTTGAAAAAACAAACACGAAATTGAAAAAAATGGAAAGGTCAAATTTGGTATACATTTGTTACATTTTTTGTGTTGAAATAAATGACTTGTGCTTAATTACTGCTTTGACTGGAAATATGCATGGTCACTGATTTTCCACAGTGTTGTATATAGTTTCTGGCAAATATTTTTAATGTTTATTTGACATCATTCCTTTATTCCTCTGGTGTTTGGCTTGTACACACACATGTAGGTAAACAATAGAAGTCAAAGCCTAAGGCCTCATTTTAAAGAACTATGTGTGTAGATGTGTTTTCTTGAGGGTGTAAGTTTGACTGCTCTTGTGTTGATTATGTGTTTGCCAGGTGTGTGCAAGAAAAAGATAGAGCGTGCCTTACTTGTTCTGTCTAAAATGTTACAATCACATGTCTACACACACGTACAGAGACACACCAGACCACACTGACACGATACATTGAAGCACTGCCTTCAGCGCTGAACTAGATTGTTATTTTCTTTTTCCTTATTTTAAAAATATAAAAGTAGGGTAGACTTTTACTGCCCTTCATTCATATTCTGTAACTGATTTCTCATGTCCAGGGTCACCAGAGTACACAGCCTGCATGGGCACAAGGCCAGAACACACCCTGGACAGGACACCACCCTCTCAATATTCACTCACACATTTACAACGATGGACACCTTTGAACAGCCAATCCACCTACCAACATGTTGGTTGTCCAGGACATTGGAGATATGTGACAACAACACTTCCTGTTGAGCCACTGTTTCACACAATGTTTGAAATTATTTGATGGAATTCAGAAGCTAGAGTATACGTAAGGCTGGTTTCTGATCATGGATGATTAATTCTGACTCATACATTTTGGATGAAGTTCCAATGCTTCACAGCCAAATGCTGGGTGCTTTATACACCTGTAGCCCTCCCTTGACCTTAGGCTCATGTGTATCTCGCCTAGAGCATGCTGTTTCATTTGATGCGTTTCTATGAAAATTATACAAATGATGTGTGCGCTACTGATTGACTGTGTCAGTAATAGGTGCAATTTATATTTTGGAACGCAAAATTTGTGATTTGCTGTGGCCTTTCTGTTAATTCAAGTGAGTTGCAGGTATAGATGTGGCATACTGAAACATACAAGAAGAATGGTTTAAACTCCAACACCCAACAGGAATGTCCTACTGCTTTTGTATGTCTTTCTGAAATGTAGTAGCACAGCATTCCTGCACTGTAGTTTGATCTATTGTAAATGAAATACAACTTGTACAAATGTGTAGGTTACAAATCCATAGTGAAAACAATGTGTATGTATTGCATTTAAGAATAGGCTCATCTAGGGCCAGCACTGGGACACACATTGGATTGGTTTAGCATTAGTGTGATGTTATGGTTTGGACCAGGTTTTGGACCAGAAAACTACAAAAATGGAGATACAAGGATTTGTTCCAAAAAGAACAGTATGCTTAAAGCAGTAATTTCCTACTCTGCTCCTAGGGGTGTTTGTCTTGTTCATTTCCATGATAATTGCAGTTGAAAAAACCTATTTATTAAACCTATTTATTATTAAATGAAGTGATAAAACCAGTATTGGGGGAAATGCTGCACACAGTTATCATTTTTCTTTAAAAAGCAGTGTATCCATAGCTTCTGATACATTTAGAAGATTTTAATGTGCATGGACTGAGAGCTTTAATTCATGTTACTTTTCACATACTGGATTTTGGCAACTTTTGACAAACTTAGAGAAAGTGAAAATGGTTCCCATGAAAAAGTAGCCCATAAATTCTAGGAAATATAAAGCCATAAAAGTATCAAAAGGCATCAGCTGTTCTCACCCTTGATTTTGACAAGCGTTTGATAAAGCATTTGATAAGTGAAAATGAAAACTGTTCCTCGGAAAGTAGGAGCAGCCTATAATTTCCAGGGAACATAATTCGATAATAACAAAATAATAATAATTTGTTTACTCCCTATTTGATAATGGCATTTATCACAATGGTAACATGTGTGCTACTTCTGCAGAAAGTGGACACCTTCCAAGAAAAAAAAAGAAAATACAGCATCCTTTCCATGTTATAAGTAATACAATGCAAAGAGATGACAATTTACAGGTGATTAGGTACAAGCAGTTTAGGAAATAATTCAGAGAAAATGTCAAACTTGCATAAAGAAGGGAAAATTTATCTTTCCTGTATTAATGGATTGGAAAAATTCAGTTTAATTCAATAGTAATTATGTGCAATTGCATAGAACAAAAAGATATTTAATGTAGATGATATGGTCTTAAAGAGGAAGGTTAGTTTCTAGTAATTTAATTAGCGTAAGGTAGCATAAATTTAATTAAGCATAACAAGCTGTTTCTTCATGAGAACCTTTAAAATGATGTTTAATGTAATTTGTTAATTTGTGTTAAATGAGTAAACTAAATGGTTGGGGTTGTACATTCCTGTTGGTAGAGATTTCTATGTTTTAGAAAGTAAAACCTAGACATAGTCATAGATATAGAATAAAGGACCGTTTCCATGACGTAATGAGTAAATAAATTATATTATGGTTTGAAATTTTTTAATTGATTTATGATGGACTTTTTTGTATTTAAACCCAGACTAAAATATTACTTAGAGAAATGGAGCAGAGTGCTTTAGGGTACGTTCAAAGCTGTTGCTAAGAGAGCATGCAAACTTTTTCTATTCAAACCTTTCAAACTTAATTTATGCTTTTTACCTGCAGCGTACAATAAATGCTTTATATGTGGCTGGGTGTTGCCAGTTTGCTGAAGGCTATCTGTTTGCCAGAATAAGCCAAAAATACCTCATCCCTCTCTGTCACTGACAACCCCTCTGCTCTACAAAAGAATGCATGAACCAGCAAAGTAAATACTATCAACCAATGAACAAAATATCTTCACACTGAAGTATCATTTGAACAGGTATTTGTGGCTTTGCAAGGACTATCTTTCCCAAAACTATCAGGTCATTTAAAGGCCATGAACAAAACATAATTTACAGAAACAACTTATGCTTCTTCATGAATGCTCTGTTCTAAAATGTATTGGGAAAGCACATAAGGTAGAGTTAAAGGGACATTTTTTTTAAGTTTTTTTTTTTTTTGTCAAAAGCACAGAATTTCACAAAAGAATGCAAGTTTGAACAAATATTTCAGGTACATAGCATAATTCCATAGTTTGCAAAGATGACAAGTATATGTACAGAGAGGTTTTCTATAATTGCTAAGTAAAACAATAAAGAAGAAAAAACAATAAATAATAGCTAAATATATCAAAGATGATTAGCAAAATAAATTACAGCTATATATAGAGTTTCTGTGTGTGTGCTTTACTTTCTGTTGATCTATTTTCACTAGCATGTGATTCATTCTTTCTGGAATATAGTGTATATGAGAACTGTGTGTGTGTGTGTGTGTGTGTGTGAGAGAGAGAGAGAGAGAGAGAGAATAAGTACATGTTGATGCCAGAGCTTTATTGCAGCTTGAGGCAGGATGTTAAAAACCGATTAGAGACTTTGCATTAATATGACATGATATATTAAAGGCTTGCTTCCAGTTGCCTGTGGCCACCCACAATCAATTTGGAAATCATTACTACAGACAGCAATTACAAAGTGCTTAACACTGACATTATCATGTTATAACCCATAGTGTATTTGTAGTAGGGCCTTCAAGCAATTTCCAAATCCCTTTTTATTTTTTTTCAATAAACCTTTGAGTTGACAAAGGGTGTGGCAGAGGAAGTAGACAGTGCAGAAACCAGAAGCAGCTTGAGAGGATTTGTTCACCACCTTAAATCTGGACAACTTCACAATCAGGATTACCTAGTGCTAAAGCTATGCCAGGTGACACAATCCAAACCAGAGTGAGAAATACAGAGAGAGAGAGACAATAAGTGTGTTTGTGAGGCCTAGCGAGCTTCTGACTAGACTTGTCCTGTATGCCTTGCTGCTGTTAGTGTTTTGCCTGCTTAGCAACCGCTGACTATGGGTGTGTGTGTGTGTGTGTGTGTGGTGACTTCCTGTAGCCTTAGCCTAGTGAGCTTTGATCCAGACACTGTTTTCACTCTCCCTGGAATTAATATCAGCAGATCCAGAGTGAGTCAGGCTTCAAAGATCCCTCCAAACTCTGGGCCAATTGTGGCCACTGTCTGCTGCAATCTCAGGCCACAGTTCAGCTAAGTTTGTCAACTGCCTAATTTAGGCTCTGATTTGTAGAGGCCTTTTCCATGTTTCTCAAGAGATTTACAGCTGCAGGTTGTGAATGTACAAGGGTGGGGTTATTAGCAGTTGATATCTTATATAAAATGTTAAATAACCCATTCTTACTTGGCTAACAATGATAGCATTTAGCAGGACAGACCCTCTTATTAACATTTCCATTTTCCATTTCCATTTGTGTAATTTTTCATCATCTCAAAATATGAAAATACCAATGGTTCTATACGCTGTATTAAAATTTAATTGTTGACATGTGATAAAAACGGTCCAATATGACTTTAAAAATCAGCTTGTTCCATTATATTTCAGTCAAGTTGTTTTTTGTTTCACAAGTGATGTCACCATTTGGAGATTAATGATTTAGTTTGTAACACCAACAATATGTAAAATTTATGCAAGTTTTGTTTTCCTCACAAAGCAAAATCAAATAAAAAGGGGTAACAAATGAAAGGAAACAATTCACAGTGTGCAGCTGTTTCAGCATTTGAATCTCCAGTGGAGAACTGGCACAATTAAAGTCTAAAGAGCATGTTCATTTGCTGTCAGCAGGCTTTCTTTCCATCTAAGAACCTTTCATTTTTCCACAAGACTATTCATGACCAGTCATCCCTCAAATGTTTATAGGAGTTAGTATTCTGAATGAGTGCAGGCACATTTTGAAACAATTAAACTGCTTAAGGATGTGAGGTTTGTGGATTAACATGCCTTTAGCCATCTCCTGGTTTTGAACCAGTATAAAGGCAAATAACATTTTTCAGAATCCTATTCTTAGCATTGCTAATAAATATGACTATTGTATTCAGAAGTAACTTTTAAAACTTCCAGTTGTTAAGAAACATCACACATTATGTAATGTACACACTTTTCCTATTGGAGCACTCATACCCACACCCCTGTGGGGAGGTGGATTTACACACACACACACACACACACACACACACACACACACATTCATAACAAGTACCTGACAAGCCTCAAACAATGTGCTTGTTGAGTAAAAAAAATGAACTGAATCTCAGAATGTGTCCAACTGGTTTAAAAAAGCCTTCAATTTGTCAGGTACGACAAAACTGACAAATGTGTCCTAATTCCTCAGAATGTTTGAAAGCTTTTGTGCAAATTATGTGCCACATACTCTGAAGCCAGTGAATGCACACTGCATGAAGAACTATGCAAGCCTCATTTGCTATCAGCCATAGTGGAGTTCTATACACATCACCTGACACATCCAGTGGACCATTCAAAAATCACATCTGAGCTGACTGTGCTGAATGCCTAGTGTTGATTGAATATTTCTGTTAATCCTTTATTTGTACAGTAACTGCACTACACCCTAACACCTTTAACAACTGTCACAGAGCCGTTTTCAGCATGTAATCACCCTATTACAACAGTCCAAATCTATGTATCTCTGTTTTTTTTTCTGTTTTTCATTTACACATATTTATAATATGCAAAAGAAAAAAACAATAGATGGACTAGGAGAAATGCATTTAAATTTACAGTTTTGCCTTCTCACTACATTAACATTTTGGAAATAGCTTTTTTACAGCAGGAATATAACTAACATATTGTCAAAATACATGCTACATAAAAAACATAAGTAAAAGAAGTCAATTGACATTCCTTCATTGCCTGAAACCGCTTGTTTAATTCAGGGTCACAGTGGGTGCCAGATGCTAATGCTCATCAAATGTCTCTGTCACATTTGATTGTTAGTGTATAGTTAGTGTACACTAAAGTTTTAGCATCTTCCTTTGTAGAGACGTAATCTGATGAATGTTCTACCTTTTATCACATAATAGAACTAGATCAGAGCATATGCTTCAAAAACCTCGACAGATTTGAAAGATGTGTAATGGTGTAACAGCAGGAATGTCACTAATGCACACAGAGGACATTTAAACATACACCAGTTGAGTGCCCCTGTCAGTTTCTGTGTCAGTGCTCCCATTACTGTACAGAGGTGAGGACCGTAGTATGTTTTAACTTACGGAAATACCTGTGCTTATAGTTCTAAGCCAAAAGAATTTGGACACCTTCTCATTCATGCTTCTTCTGCAATGAAGTGTACAAGGGAGTTCCAGCCTGTATTCTACAGGTGAGGATTTATACAGGATCATTTCTTTGAAAATTTCAAGGTGTTCCACCACAAGAACATTAGTGAGGTCTAATACTAATGGTAGATTATTAAATATATTATCACAAAAGCAACTTCAGCAAGTCCTAAAAGTATTGAATGGTGCTGATTCTTCTCTGAGAACACAGGTCCACTGACCACAACCCAATGCTTGGCAGTATGAACTGAAACTCGTGCTCCAGAGAGTAACTTCAGCAGATATAATACAAGCACAGTACGCACATCTGAATGTCATCAAAAAGTGTAGCTGAACTCACTAATTCTTTGGGGTGCATACAAATAGGTTTTTCCTCAAAATGAGGGCAGTATTTAAAAATAAAAATGTGTGTGGTGTGTCAAGTCTCTGTTCTGTGTCTAGGTACAGGGAGAATGGGTATATATGGGGACTTTATATGTGTGTAGTTTGAGGCTCAGATTGCTGGAAAATCATCTGCTGTTGTGTGCTAAACCACAAGTGCCCGTTAGCTGGCCAGCTACGCTTCTAAACAGTGTAGAGCCTGCCTTATTTCACTTTTTTTCTAACTTTTTTTGTTTCTCCAGCAGCAGTAGCTGAAATTTGCAGAAACATACACTTAACTCCACTGACCATCCCTAATTGCATCTGTCATTTAAAAAAATAAGACAGTTAGATCTGATACAGGACATTACAACAGAAAATTATAAGCCACATTTTGAAGATTTTGAGGACACATTTGTAAACTTGCCATTCTGCTGTGTTGCTTTTGCTTTCAGCCGGTGCTGGCCTTAATGCTGCTAATATAAACGACGTGTGGAATCATTTAATAGTCTTATAAATTACAAGCAAAACATATGCATTGCAGATATGCTGTAAATGTTGAGAAAGTGCAGCTACTGAAATGTAGATATAAATAAATACGTTGTAGTACTCATATACTTATACCCACAAACACGCACACACACACACATACACACACACACACACACACACACTGTTCCACACCTCGTGGGTGTGTCACATTTCTGTTAAACAACTATCTTTCTTCATTACAAACCTGCCTTCTCAACTTAAAGGTTCCTTTGAAAAGTACACAATGTGAACATTAACCTAATTGTTCAACATGTGCTGCCAGTTTTCCTAATACATTAAATCCTGTCAACTCTAAGAGGCCACGTGCAGCTCACACGTCTTTACTCTCTTTAATCTTTACTCTCATAACTACAACTGATATGAGTTACATAGTGACAAAATATTTCATAATGCCTCTTACTTCTTATTACTAAATTTTGTTTATCCCTAAATTTTGCTGAAATTTCTAACCAATTATTCATTTTCTATGTTCTATTGTGAGTCTCCCCAAAATGCACACAAACGCCGTCAGCCTTGGGAGGGCAGGCGGTGAGCATGTGTTTCCTCATGGAAGCATCAGGCCAACCTGGCACTTCTACAAAAGATTTAGCAAATGCAACACCACTGAAGAACATGGGCCCCATCATACATAAAGAGAAAGTTTTATTGCGTTCCCTAGGAGTACTGATAAAGGCATCATCAAGAATGGTACTGATGATATACTGTTGATAGTGCCAGTGCTTAAAAATTATATATGTAAATGTATGATGTCTAATGTACGCCTTTGTTTCTGCTGCATGTTGCTCAGTGTCCTACATGGTCTGAAATGTTTCAAACACAAGAATGCCTACTGCAAACAGTGCAGTTTATGAATAAATAATCAGACATATTAAATTTGTTACCCTCCCCCTTTTAATTATTTTAATATATGTAATGAAAAAGCTATAATTACTACAACTGCTGAGTGATGGCCTGTGAGAAAAGTCAGTGAACTTTGAGTTGAGTTGAAATACATGTTTTCTTTGTTAGTCACAGGGTAAGAACAAGACACACCCATACAAGGTGTCTAATGTCTTAAACAGAGAGAGAGTGGTGGGAGAGAGAGTGACAGATAGAGAGTGGGAGGTTGATTTAAATATTTCCAGTTATCTCTGATAACTCACTCCCCTTTTAAAGCCTTACAAAGAATTCCAGTGGAGCAAGTCTTCAGAAGCCTAATGATGAGAGAAAGACTGAATGAGTGAGAAAGGAGTGATGTGTAAAAGAACACCGATAGACCTCTCCAGAACTCTATTTGCTGACAGCTGCTTTACAGCTGTCAAACAGGAAAGACCTTTCTCTGTTTATGCAACAGTGAATAATTACAAGCATTCTCCTGCTTACAACCCTGAGAAGCATGTAGCAAGGAAAAGCTGTGGTTTATAGATATCTCTTGAAATTACTGCTTCTTAGAATTGTTAAAGAAAAGACAATTCACAAACATTTTCTGTGGTGCCCCTCTTTTGTAAATAAGAATATTTTTGAGCCACCCACACCTACCACCTACCCACCCCAACACACTTACATGTCTTTTGCTTCCTGACTCCAATGGAATTAATTTTAACCATTGGAATTCATACAAAACTGCAACTTCTTATTTAACAAAAAAAAAAAGAATTATAATGAGACAAATAATCTTTACACTGTAATTATAATAAATTACATGCATTATTAATCATTGCCTTGCTGCCCCTGCCCACCATTAAATAGCTATACTGCAATAAATAAATAAATAAATAATTTGAATACTCTTAACAATCACAAAATAAGAAAACTTCCTAACACACACACACACACACACACACATATATATATATATATATATATATATATATATATATATATATATATATATATATATTTATATATATATATATATATATATATATTTATAATCGCTATCCAATTAAAACATGTATCTCCATTTTTGCCAGGTTTTAGTTTACTATATAATTTGAACACAGAAGCCTTCACATAATGTTAAAAAAGTCATTATAAATGGACCAATAGAAATAATCCAAAATTACATTCATTTCCAGTGAAAGTTAAAGTTTCTTCTGTAAAGTTAGTATTGTGGGATATACATATATAACCTTACTTCCCACCACCACCCAAAGCAAACACACACCCACTGTAAACTTCATCCAGGAACTGTAGAATCAAGTTGTATACCTGTTGTTATAAAAGGCACAATAAATATCCCACTGTAGCAAAGACAGCAGCTATGCCCAGGTTAAATATTAGAAATGGCCAGCATAAAACGATCCAGTCTGGGTTGTTTTTCCCCTATACTACCAGACATGCCAAGAGTGTGCTCCCATTGTTTAGGACTTCAGGTGCTGAATTGAAATCCTCCTGTTTCAGATCAGTAATTAATACAAGTAATTACTTCCAGTTAAAGACTGCAGTGATCACTGATGAGTCACTGTAAAACTGTAAATTTTGTAAAGTAAAGTAACTGTAAAACTGTCTGATCCAAGCATTTAAAAAGTCCTTTTCTCATTTTTGAGTTTACATTTAAAATTATCCAAAAATGTAATAAGAATCACTGTTAGCTTAATGCTAACATAATACTAGAATCCTATAGGGGAGCCTGGATTATGAAATGTTTAAACACTTTAAAAACATTTGTGGAGTTTTAAGGTATATATCTTTGTTTTAATGCTATATAAGACTAAATAATGCTACTTCCAGTGGATTGTTTTGTATTTTTATAAATGTAGTAACGTCACATAACAGTAAAGTCACTTAAAGTTCTTGGTCTGAGAAGTTTACATCCAAGCACAAAGCCATTTAGACACCTTTAAGACAGTACTATTGCTGCAAAACTCACAAAATAAGTGCAGGAGCATTTAAAATCTTCAGTAATCTAGGTGTTAAAAAATAGAAGTCTATGCAAGTACATGAAAAAAAGACATTATTGTTTATTTCTGGAAGCTCTAATTGATCACTGCCTATTACACATCACTGGTTCCTGTGTGGAGACAATCAGCAACTTCAGGATTTATTGTGTGAACATTGAAATGTTCTTTGGACAGTAGGGGTGCAACGATACACAAATTTCACAATACAATACATATTGCTGTTTTTGCTCCACGATACCATACATTTTTGATGCAATGGAAAAAGAACATGATTTTAATTTCCCTGTTATCTTTTGATGTAGAGTTCAAAAAGGCCAATAGAAACACAACAGTATATTTGGAAAGTATGACACCAGAAATTTTCATAGAAGAATTTTTTTTTTTTTAAATGGGGACATGCTGCTAACAAAAGTTCTATCTAAAAGCAGAGCTTGAAATTCCCATGCTGTGTCCGAAACTGTGCCCTGTTCACTATATAGTGCACTATTTTGGGGTTCTGCCATTTTGAGGTGGTGTCTGAAAACATAGTGGACAATTTTCAGTGCACTCAAACAATCTCACAATGCACTGCAAAATGTAGTGTAGAACCCATGTACACTAACAGATATCAAATTACCCATAATCTACTGCATTGTTTGGTAAATACCTACGAAGTGTCCAAAATCATTCATTACCCGCCTGAATTCAGTTCCCTATAATAGTGAACTGTATAGTGAATGCTATAGGGAATAAGGAATAGGGAGCCATTTCAGACACAGGGCCAGTTTTTCAGCACTGACCTGCTCTCAGTGCTGCAGCAAAACAACCCCCTGTAGGAGAGACAGTGACTCCATTGGCTGCTGATTGGCTAAATAAAGGTGATGAACAATAAGAAGCGTGTTCTCTGTTTAGGAGCCATGGAGTATCTGCCCCTCACTCCAGCTGAGAGAGAGCTGCATGTTTCTGTCTCATACCATCACCATAACAGTGTGACCTCAAACACATGGAACAAAACGCATCCTGTATTGATTTAAAACGGAACGCATATTTTCGTGTCCAAATTGGGGAAATGTTCTGTAGAGGTGCTATTGGTATTGTTGGTGACATAGCATGTAAAGTTCACTTGGAACTGGTGGCACAGCATGCATTAATGGTGCCAGTAGTGTCATGGGCTTAATTAAGTGAAACACTGACGAGGGGAGGTGCCTACCTGATGACCCTTGTAAAGAGCTAGTGATATAATGACTGTTTTGGGTACTCATGGGCTGGGCTCAATGAGTAACCGTTGTTGTTATCGATAACCGGTTGCTGATCGGATCATAAACGGCCACAGCAACCTTAGTATTGAGGTGTAGGATTCAACAGCAATTTTGGCAGCTGCAAGTGGGAAGAGAGTGTGGTGAGCCCTATGTGAAGCTCTAATGGATTGGCATAGGATATTTTACATCTTATCTTGTGTATGATTATAATTACAAATACAGGATGATTCCGTTTTTTATGGGACGGTTGGCAACACTAGTTCCAGTCCATTTGTGCCTTTACGACTGACTGGTGCCCTACTGAACTCTATGTATGCCCCAGTACATGTAGTCTAGAAATGCCCCTGCCTTTTAGAATCTATCAGCAGTGATTGGGAAAATATTAAAAACACTAACTAGAAGTCTTTAACATTTAAATTAAATGGGAAAAGTGCCCCCTGTTAAGTGGGTTTACCTGCATTTTATTTCATCCTTGTTCATTTTCTGCTTATAAGCTTAATGTTTTGAATTCTTGTTTTTTGCTTATTTTTAGTTTGGGAGTGTTGATCACCACCTTCTTTCCTAAGAAGTATTTGTTTCTACTGGAATTTAACAGAGCGTGTCTCCACACCCATTCCTACCAGTTTTCACAAGATACAACATAGAGAGTGACTGCTCTCAGCTGTTATCACAGTCTGTTATGGATCAATTCTTCACCCCTGATCGTGAAAGTTTTCCTGCTTAAACACACACACTCCAGAAAGGGTTTGTAACTGAGCAGATATTTTGGGTCAGGTTTTGTGTGCAGGAGAAACATGAAAATGTGCAGGACAATGGGGTTTTCCTGGGTGAGGCTTGCAAACCACTGTCATATGTGAACTACAGTTTCTCTCACAGCAAGACAGAAGGTCTTCTGTCTCTTTTGTTTAGTTCAGTACCATCAGTAGGTTCTCCAGTATGAAGAACTGTTTATTTCCTGCTGTCTGTCTGAGTCAGTTTTACCAGACATTGACATTTAAAATGATTGCATTTGGCAGTGGGAGGAGAATACAGCATTAGGGGTCTTGCCCCAGGAAGCATAGTATATATAGTAGTATAGTATGATATTGCTTCTTAAGTGGGTACTGAAACACAAATATTGTGGGTATGGTGGTAATATATGGTGTGTATGGTGATTTTTACTCTATACCAACCACTAAAGACTGTCAGAAAGTTTTTTTCCCATCTCAATAAATGTAACATGATAAACATCCATTTGTCAGTCTAGCCACTTTATCCCAAAGCAATCTTATCCCCTCCACTGTTTATATTTACAATTTCCACCAGTTGCTATGCTCTGTGTAATAGATTAGATTGTATGGAACATGTAAATGATGGTCAGAGCTGAAGATAGGTCAAACTCTGACACAAAAATGAGATGCAATTATTTTGTTGCTTAAATGAAATAAAGACATATTACAAATATATATTCACTGCTGAACAATCACTGGATCTACACTGTAGTGTCTATTTTATGAGCTCAACTGAGCATATAGTAGCACTTTCTTTTGTGTAGTTCTACAACTACACACACACACACACACACACACACACACAAACGTACATGATTATACACACACTAACTGCATAACATAACAAATAACATACTGCTGTGAGCACCTTTTTTGAAAACATCACAGTACTGTAGTTTTAGGCCGTATTGGCCGTTCAAGACACTGTTTAAAAAAAGTTTATTAGCATAGGCACTAAACAGGTTTTGCTCTATTCTTCTGTTTCTGAAGAATTCCTTTAGACTAAACCATGTAGATGCATGTTGCTGTAATATGTACATCTTGATGTGTCATTTGCACAGTCAAAAAACTCACATCTGCAGACATAAATATCTTTACTTCTTTTTTTTCATATACTGTTGGTTATCAGTGTAAAATATGTAATTCTAAGTAATTGGAAGTGATTCAGTTGGTCCATTCATCAAGAATAATTCACAAAAATTGAAGGACCACTGCTGTGTTCAAAAGATGAAGTAAACTAAATATTATCAAAAATAGAGATACATGTTTTTAATTATACAGCAATGATATTTATGCATTGTTGCAATATTATTTATTACTATTATGTAAATATTATGTGTATGTAATTAAAATGCATACTAATACTAACATACAAAATGCTGTATTTACTATAGAGCTTGCATAACTGTAGTATATAAAACATAGTTTTTTTCATTTTTAAGACCTTAAGGCAGGTGAACTTAATTACATGATGACAATATTTCCTTAATACTTCTGCTAAACAAAAACTGTAAAGATTCACTGCTCACAATGGAATGTTAACACCATTAACCTGTAGAACATTTACATTCTCACTAATCCCCTGAGTTTCAGTATCAGTTACTGCTGAGGATTAGACCTGTTCAAGCTTGTTTGAGAGTCGGGGGTGTGGAGTGGGGGGGTTGAAATAGGAACAGCAGGATGAGATGTGGTAGTGGGAGAGAAAGAAAAAAGAGAACAAAGAAGAAAAAGAGCAAAAAGGATAGTAGTTTTGCTACTCAGCATTTTTTTTCCACATCTTTTTTGGATTCCTGCAACTACATTACTCAATCACTTTCCCCAGGGGCCAGCCGGGTGGGTTTGAAGCAGAGCCTCTAGAACAGGTCAAGACACTTCCGGCAAACACGTAAGCATCTGTTTCTTAAAACACTGCCCCATCCTGTTGTGGAAATATAAAGAATCTTCTAGCTACCTTTTCAATTTGTCTTTCTTCACAGCTTCAGCAAACAACATTCTTTCAAAGCCTGGGCCCTCATTTACTTCTTTCATTAAAAGCTTACTGTAGCACAAACCTAAAATAACAATTACCACTATTATACTCACCACGTACAAATCTTACCATCTCAGAATGTACAGTACAATGCAATGCTTCTGACCTGCAGCCTCTGGATTGTTTACACATCTTCATGTGTTTAAATAAACCTGCATGTAGTTATATTGAAAGTTAAATCTTGACTTGTATGCCCTCATTATGCTCTTTAAATATTCAATTGTTGTAAAGCCTTTCACAGTGGTGGCGCTAATATATATAACTTGCACAGATAATGACACAGGCTTAAATTCAGTATTTCCCAAAGCACCACTTCGAAGTTTAGAATGTTGAAATGTGCTTTCTCCAGTCAATAAAAATGTGCACCATGTTTGCACAATAAAATCCATTGCTAAAGAAGTTGTAAAATATGTTGCATGATAAACTAACCAAGTGTTATAAGTGAAATCTGATCTCTTTGGTTGCAGAAATGTGGAAAAGAGGTTAACAATCAATGCACACTGATGTGAAATATGAAATTCAGAGCAAAACATTTCATAACATGCTCTATAATGATCATTATTTACACTGTGGTTCTGGTTCTAAAACCAGTCATTAACGTGTTATTATATCTGTTAGATCTCTAAAAATATAAAGATGAATAGAAACATAAATAGATGCACACAACACACACACACACACACACACACACACACAATTCCATTATACATGTTAGGACATATTGCGGCAGATATCCTTAACCTCAGAAAGCAAAAGTTAAATGTTTGGCTCTTTTATTTTTTGGAATAAAATGCTTTTTGTCTTGACATTTCCCCAAAACTGGACATTGTCCTGAGAAGTGAATATGTTTTCTAGAATTTTGTTCTGACAGTTCATATAAACAAACACACTAGTGACTAGGGGCAGTAAACACACACACACACACACACACACACACACACAAGCCTACACACAACCACCCACACACAACCATGCGATGAGCAACCACCTTGACCCCCAGGGAGGAGTTAGGGGCTAGGTGCTTTGTTCTAGGGCACTTTAGTTTTGGATGTGTAGGGAAGATAAACCACTGTTCTTTCACATTCCCATCCTCTTATTCCTGCCCATCCTGGGGAACAAACTACTCCAACTTTTAGGCCACAGCTTTACACCAAATGCTGGAACATGTGCAGGATTGATGGCATCTATATATTAGAACATTACTGAGGTCAGATGGTAAGATGATTGAAAGGGAGGTAACAAAGTATGCAGAGCATCAGATGGACTACAGTCTGTAAATGTAAAATTAAAAAATATATTCATGTTTGATAAATGGAGCTTATTAAATTATGGATTTAATGTTATGGTTCTTATACTCAAACCCTAACCCAGTACACACATTACATCTGTTGTTATAGGGCATCAAGGGAACGTCTGCAGGACATTTCAGAATAAAGATTCAGGCTTAATTTGAAAAGGCCTTGAAAAGAAATTTTAAAACCAAGCACAATTAGATGTAAACTCAATTAAGACCTAAAAAAGAAATCAACCCATTGATTATGTCAAACTGGTGTCATACCAATACCAATGCTGCATCTTAAAACACTAGGACTTTAAATAGTCATCAGTGAAAGATACCATCATTGTACATGTTTTTCTTTAATAACATCAGTGTTTACTAATATTTCAGTGCACAGATGAATATGCTGCTTTCGACTGATAAACAATGCCTTTATCAAATGCCTATGAAAGTATGCCTTTAGACTTTTAAACAGCTTTATTTGTGCTCCCCCTGTTTTTAGAAGGCAATACAAATATATTTCTCTGATAACAATACAGCAATACTTTCAGATGGTGCAGTACTAGCAAAAATTTGTCTGTAATGTAAGCCAAGCAGCCTTCAGATAAATATTAAATGATTAAAATAATGATTCCCAATCTATCAGCAGCTCAGCAAAGTTGCAATATTTCTGTCAGATGTTAGTCCTATCCTTTTGTCTAGTCTTTTTCCTCCATGTCATTTGTAGGCGTTCCTTTGGTTGCATGGGTTACCTTAGCCACGCCCCCTTCCTTGAATGACTCCTAGGTCTTCCTTATATGTTATAGTTGTTAAGCCATATTCTCAGGGCCCATCCACACAGATAGTATATATTTAAAAACTCTTTTTCTACCTCTGTTTTTGAAAATATATCTGTCCAGAAAAAACGAAAACGACAGCATTATCATGCCTGTCCAGTAGGGGGCCATAGTATCTGTAAAGGAGAGGCATCGAAACACCACAACGCGTGAGATAATCACAGAGGTGTTAATCCCAAATCACTCCATACTCCATATGTAGTGCACTACGCAAGTCATGAAATTACTGAATCTAGCTCTTAATAGGCATTTTTTATTTCTAATGCAGCATCATTTATATTTATTCATTTGTGAGACTCTGAAATCTAGTGCTAGTTGCATGTACATTGTAGTTCAATTACTCATGTACATAAATATATAGGGAGTGAGGAGGTACTTGAATTTCAGCCAGAGACAGACACACTGTAAAGTTTTCCAAAAATATCCCTTTTCTTTTGTCCACATGAGAACAAAATCCTCAGTTTTCAGTGACCTAAAATGGCATTTTAGTGTGGATGAGAGACCACCTTTAAAAAAAATGTTCTGTGTGTACATGGCAAACACACAATAGTGAGCAATTCTTCAAACACCAGAGGCAGTGAACACAACCAGAGCAGGAGGTGGCCAACCACCTCTGCGCCCGGGGAGCAAATTTTGGGGTTAGCTGTCTTGCTCAAGGGCAATTCAGCCATGAATGACTCTTTCCAGTAATTCAATTTCTCTTGCCAGTCCCAGGAATCGAACTGCAGACACTCCGACTTCAATCTCACTTCTCTAACCTCAAGTTAGGTCCTAACTCTCTACTTAGGCAATTCTTGGGTGGTCTCCTTGGGTTTCTTTGTCGATGTTTCAGTATTCTTTGACCTTAGTAAGTTAGTTACTTTCCTTTATTCAGTCTCTTCATTTTATTTATTTATTTATTTATTTATTTATTTTTATGATTGTGTTGTTTTTGTTTTATGCATTCTCAAGATTCGTTACTCTCCCTGTCTGTCTGTTCAGTCATATTTTGTATCTGTTTATTAAACATGTTTACATCTACCTCTCTACATGCTGTTCCTTGTACATGCAGCATTCATTTTTTTCATTCAAAAACAGGATTAAAACTATTTTCCCAAGATATTAGTTTGTATATTTTATGTGATGTAAATGTGTGATTAAAAAAACAATCTTTTGTTTAACTCATTTGTTAAGAATATTAAATGAAAACTGTTAAGTGCTCCTGAAGACAAATTTATTGTTGGGTTTCCTTATGGAAAACCAGTGTTACAAATGTTTAAACACAATGCAGAACCACCTCCTTTCTTGCTTTTTTCATGATGTTTACCACTCTACAATCTTCAGTTTTTCTTCAGCATTTGCTTTCACATTCACCTCACGAGTGGCCTAAGCTGAGATGGTCTTCTTGGTTTGGGTAATGGTGGTGGTACTGCTAGAGCTGTTGGTGCCAAAGTCACCCAGAGCAATCTGAGGACGAGTCCCAGCAACGTGGGATGAGATGATGCTGCTTTCCAGGAGGTGGGGTTGGTAATTTATGGCTATGAGACACAAAGTGATGGTTAGGTTAAGAAAACACTAATCTGATGTCAGCATAACAGACACAAAATCTTGCCTCTACGGTTGCAGAGGCCATCATTTAGACTTCCATTTTGTGGAGACCTGCATTACCCTTAACTATAAAGAATCTTATGTAACTTACCTAAACTTACCCTAAACTTAAAACATGTTTTCACATTAAAATGTTATGATTTACATTACAGGAACATGCAGAGAGAGTGGGAGAGACTCACAGCTGTGTTTAGAGATACTGACTGACTGGATTCCATGTGCCAATCTGGAAAGAAATAATCAGGGAAAAAGAATGAATTATTTCATGAAATGGTAAAAATTCCAGAATAACTAATATGACCATACAAATGGTCCAAATGAATTAATTCAACTGTGGTGTCGCCTCACTTCATTGTATGTGTGTTGTTTTAGCATGTTAGGCTGTTTTATATGACTGGGTGTTAGGCTTCATTTGCACAAAGACTTGAGCCTGAATACAGGTGGAGTGGGGAGAGCACTGTTTTTACTGCTGGAGCCTGAATGCGGTGGAGCAGTGCCTTTATCAATAATCACATTTATCCAAAAATATCCAAGTTTCAAAATTAGAAAAAAGAATACATACCTAATGAACAAATATCTGAATCCTCGAATATTTGGGGCCAGCCCCATTGTTAAGAAACTCAGCTCTCAGCGCTCACTGCAAAATTAAAGCTGCACTTTGCGCTACACGGTGCCACTAAGGCCACAGAGTGTATACAAATAAACCAGAGGGTTGCCTTTATTGCCACATTTATCCAAAAAAATTTATATTTGAATCTCAAATTATATACTGACTACCTACCCAACGAATGAATATCCAAATATTTGGGGCCAGCCTTAAATGAAACCCAAGCGAAACACTGGGAGAACACAACAAATTCCTCACAGACAGTCACCCAGAGCGGGACTTGATACCACAGCCTCCAGGTCCCTAGAGCTGTGAGACTGGCACACTTCCTGCTGCGCCACTGTGATGAGCCAATGGGCCAAATTATAATTATAAATTATATTTATAATTATCAATGAAGATAATAACAAACAGTATTTTTTCTGTAAAAAAATACAACATTAGATTTAAAAGTAATGGGAATTGAGGAAGGATGTCTTGCAGACAACCAAATAACAACTCCTTAACAACTTACATTTCACCAGAATCATGAAGATAAAACAGCTGACATATGTAATCAAAATTCAGTCTAATGTATGCAGCTAAAATCGCCACTAATTAACTTTGGAGGGGGAAACACCTCTGTCTGTCATTTTGACATCAACAATAGGTAAATACACCAAATAAATAAAAGGGAGCAGACAAGGGGTTTTTATTTGCTTAAATTTATATCAACATTTCAAAATGTTCAAAACTTCTAGGCATTTCTTATGTAAATGGCACTGGTTGTAGCTGATCTACTGCATCTAGGGGAGCCTTAAAAGGAACATCTATGATTGAAGGAAACACTCTTGTTCGTTTACGTTCAGAAGCTCTGTGTCTTTTAAAGCAGAACAATATGTTTGTGGAAAAAAGTGACTTGTTTGTATGTGGCTGAAGATGAACTCATCTGTAAATTTTATTTACTATTTAAATTACCACAGACACTCATTTGTAACTCAAGTTGTTTAGTTTTGTAGCACTTTCAGTCTGTTTACTTTCATATAGTTAGCGGCCCCCTGTAATTGGAGATATTTTCACCTTAAGTATTCACAGTAAGTATTTTCACCCACCTATGGAGCAGGAATGGAGCAATATCCTCATCTGAGCTCATGCTTTTCAAATTTTGGAGGTCTATTAATTATCTAAAAAACCCAGATGCTTTTTCTCTGCTGTCAGCAAAGAGAGAGAGACAGCCCAGTGTACGAGACACATTGATTTTTAGCCATTTACTGACAAAGGGGATTTTAACCACATTAGACCAGTTTTGAACATATAAACAGACTGGAAATCTAGCAAACGGTGAGGAAACATACTTAGAATTTGATAAAAAGCGTTTATGATTAGAACGGTGAAAGTCACCATTAAATCATTGAACCCCTCCTCACCTGCTCTCCTCTCCCTCCAGCAATTTCCTGTAGGTGGCAATCTCAATGTCCAGGGCAAGTTTGATGTTCATAAGAGACTGGTACTCGCGCACCTGCCGGGCCATGTCATGCTTTGCTCTCTGAAGAGCCTCCTCCAGGTCCTTAACACGCAGCGTAGCATCTTTTATGGCTAATTGTCCCCGCTCTTCAGCCTCTGTGATCTGAGCCTCCTGATTAGATTGCTGGAACCAAGAGAACAGACCACATACCCAGAGGTGAAAACAAGACAACCTTTCCTTCCAGATCTGTCTGATCTGATGGTATACATTTGTTTTGGGTTTGGTTTAACAACAGAGAGGTAAATAAAGACCAGATGGAAATCTGAGAATGTCCTCCGAAAGGCAGCAACCCTGTACGCCACAGACAGTAAAGTATTAGTTAATATTTGTTGAATGCATGGTAGAACTGTAGTCCTCATCATCATAATCGTCATCGTCATCATCATCATCATCATCATCTTTTTTGCTTCCCCATTTCAGGGTCGCAGTGACAACAGGGCAAGCAAAGAAGTCACTTCACTCTCAGCTGCAAACTGCTGTAGTGAACGCTGGAGGCCTCCGTGCGAAGAAGCCAGAAGAACAACATTGTCGGAAAATAGCAGAGATGCCACTTCCCGAGCCTTCCTGTCCCTGGCTATGCCTCACCACCCTGTCCTTGAACATCAGGAACAGGAGCAGAGACCAGGCACAGCCCTGACAGAGTCCAATGCCCACAATGAACATGCTTTACTTACTGCAGAGGATGCGAACACAGCTCAAACTCTGAGAGTACAAGGACCATCGCCAGAGCAACCCTGGCACCCCTTACTTACAAAGCACCTCTCACAGAATCTCTTGGGAAACATGGTCATACACCTTCTCCAAATCCACAAAACATGTATAGAGTGGAGTAGCAAATTCCCATGACCCCTCAATCATCTTTGAAAAAGTTAAATGTTGGCCTATAGTTCCACGGCCAGGACGAAATCCACATTTTTCCTCCAAAATCCTAGATTCAACTATCGGATGGATTCCCCATTCCAGCACCTTGGCATAGACTTTCCCAGGAAGGCTGAGAGGTGTGATGCCATGATAATTGGCACACTTTCTCTGGTCCCCTTTTTTAAAAATAGGAACCACTGCAGGTTTGCCAATCCAAAGGCACCGTTCCTGAGGTCCATGCAATATTGCATAGGCATGACATTCAAGACAGCCCTGCAGTATCAAGTACCTTTAGTAACTCTGGGCGAATCTCATCCACTCCTGGGGTTTTGCCACTGCGAAGCTTTTTCACCACCTCAGTGACTTCAGCCAAGAAAATGGAATCTGACACCCCAGATACTTTAGGCCCTACTTCGTGCATAGGAGGCATGTCTCTTGGGTTAAGGAGTTCCTCAAAGTGCTACTTCCAACGCCCAACAATACGCACAGTTGAGTTTAGAGTTTCAGCTTAGACAGTGTCCCCCCTCCCCCTCCTGAGCTGTCTGAGTGTTTTCCAGAACCTCTTTGAGGCTGCCTGGAAGTAATTCTCCATGGCCTCTACAAACTTCTGCCATGCCCTGGATTTTGCTTCAGCAACTGCCACAGTGGCAGCCTTTTTCGTCTGCTGGTACACATCTGCAGAGTCTGAAGTTCCCTGAGCCAGCCAAGCCCGAAAAACCTTTTTCCACTTGACAGCTTCCCTCACCCCCGGTGACCACCAACAGGTTCTTGGGTTGCCGCCATAACAGGTACTAACAAGATTTTGACCACAGTTATATGCAGCCGCTTCCATAATGGAAGTTTGGCATTCAGATTCCCCCTTCCTCCTCCTGAACATGTGAAAAGTTCTCTCTGAGGTGAGAGTTGAATTGCATCCGGAGTCCACTGCCAGCTTTTCCCAGCACATGCTCACTATACATTTGGGCTTACCAGGTCTGTCCGGTAGCTTTCCCTGCCATCAGATCCAACTCATCACCAGATGGTGATCAGTTGACAGGTCAGCCCCCCTTACCAAATCATGCGGCCTCAGATCACTTACGAGCAACCTTATGTTTGAACATAGTGTTAGTTACGGACAAACCATGACTAGCACTGAAGTCCAATAACGTCACACCACACAGGTTCAGATCAGGCAGGGCGTTCCTCCCAATCACTCCTCTTTTCCAGGTTTCCCAGTCATTGCCAATGTGAGCATTGAAGTCCCCCAGCAAAACAACAGAGTCAGTGGAATCCTCTCTAGAACTCCACTCACTACCTCCAATAAGGCAGAATACTCTAAGCTGTTCGGTGCATATGCACACACAACAGTCAAAGTTTTCCTCTCTGCAAGCCAGAGCCGCATTGAGGCAACCCTCTTGTGCACTGGGACAAACTCCAACTAGTGAAGTAGGGGAGAGCCCAACCCCTATCGAGGAGTTTGGTTCCAGAGCCCACACAGTGTGTAGAGGTGAGCCCAACTATATCTAGCTGGTATCTCTCAAGCTCACGCAACAGCTTTGGCTCTTTTTTTTTAACCAGTTTCCGCTGCCTTCTGAATGCCCCTTCGCCCCTGCTCTGTGCCCAATTGGCATTGCACTGCACCCCTACTCTGGACCTCCCATGCTGCCATTTTGGGCTGAGCCCAGCCAGGTTAAGTGGGCTGCTCGACCATCAGGTGCTTGCCATCGAACACTACCCCCAGGTCTGGCTATAGAGGTGCTTCTTGGATCGTGTTTATCTGGATCTTCACTCCAGACCTCTTTGCAATGGGAGACCCTACTGGGAGCTAACAGCTCCCAACCACATAGCCCTGGAGGTCATGAGACCACACAAGCCCCACAAGAAGGGTCTCCAATCTAGGAAGGGGCCCTGATCCAGGAAGGGAGTGTAGTGTATTTATTTTATCTGTATTTCTGTTGTATTTTCATGGTCTTGTATTTACTTTGTTTTATTGAGCTAGCAACTGAGCAATATACTTGATAGATACTTGAAATCTATCTAGATAAATGTAAAACTGTGAAAGCAATGACTATATTGTTCTATTATCATTCTAAATAAATTTCCAGATTTCCATCTTGCCTTTTTTCTTGTCTTGCAGTTTGGCAGTCAAGCCATTTAGTCAAGTATCACCTCTGTCGTTTGTGGCTTCTGATTAGTGGCAGAAAATGAGGTACTTTGTGAAGGCTGTAGGTGTCGAGCAAGAAACAGTGAGACACTGAGAACTCATAGAGTGGGACTGAGCATATAGTGGGGGTTCTGCATGTTTGCAGGTAGTAGCAAACACTCCTGCACATTTCAACTGGAGTTAAAAAAATAATTTTCCTTGTGCAATAATACATTTGTATGATATAAGTGTTATATTATTAAGTTAATGTCTAGAAGGAAGCACATACTGTAATGAACTGTTATTAGTGTGCCTGCCTTGTATTATGGGAGGAAGAGCAAATGAAGCCTGTCTGCTTTGATGGCTCACTGTTTCTGGATCAGATGACTGCCTTCAGCCTGGATAAAGCCTTAATTACTCCAACTGAAGAGCTAAAATAGAAGCAGCAGCAGCAACTTTGACACTATTGGCCCAGTACTGATCTCCTGCTGTCTGAACTGTGCTGAAGTACACTGTACATCTCCACGTTTACAGATATATTAATACATAGCGATATTCACTATGTTGTTACTGTATCTGCTTCTAACACTTCTACATTTATTCACTTTTGTCTCCCTTGCATATAGAGATTTCTCTATTTACTCATATTTCATATTTTACTTTGAGAGTGTGATTCTTGAATTGTATATCAATTAGTCTTTCACAGAGCGGTGAGCTCCTCCCCATCTTTACTTCTAAAAGACTCACTGAAATGTTTTCTATTAAATATATTTAATCAATTTGAGCATCATTATCTTTTTACATATTGCTCAGTGTCTTAATTGGAAAAGGGGTTTGTAGATTACTGACAAATATGTCTGTTCTTGTGTAATATTCATGCTCTGGTGATGTTGTAATTTCTGTCATAACTAAAGTGTTATCTAATCTTATTCTTATCTTAACTCTTGAGAGATCTTAAATTATTCTCTCTGAACACTGTTAGGTTTGACTCTAGTTGTGTGACTGGAGCAGATTCTTCCTGTCAGACGAATTCAGACATGTGACCAAACTTTTATAGATTTCACCAATCACCCTGCTATCCTTAGATTTTTTCTGGCAGTTTCTCCACAATCAACAGATAAATCATGGCTATAAGCAATGATTCAGTCTTTTGTGAGGGAATGGATAAAGCGAGACTGGCTGGGTTCATCATCTGCTACCGGACATTTACTGAAAGCTTCTGCAACTTTTCTGCAACCCTTAATTTAAAATGAAAGACTCTTTCTGGGTCTGTAACCTGATAAAGTGAAGAACACATAGCAAGAGGAAGGAGCAGGTTTGCAACATTAGGAACTCTTACCAGTGCCTTGATGGCATCAATCTCAGACTGCACACGATGGACTTTGCGAGTATATTCAGAAATCTCAGCTTTAGTGTTTTTAAGGTTATCTCCATATTTAGTGACCGATATTTGCAGCTCTTCATACTAAAAGGAACACAAACACAGGTGTTATTTGTCTTAGTGCAAATGTTAATATTGTTAAACAATCTGCCACTATATTGACACTATTCCACAGTCAGACATGAGAGTTCTTTTACCTTCTGTTTGTACCAGCTCTCTGCTTCAGCACGGCTACGGTTGGCGATTTCCTCATATTGAGCACGCACTTCAGCCACAATGGCGTCCATGTCCAGATTCCTGCTGTTGTCCATTTCCACAATAACAGACGTGTCCTTGATCTGAGACTGCAGCTCAAACAGCTCCTGTCCAGGTGAATGAAATGAAATGGTTAAGGTGTTGGTTCAAAATGTGCAAAACTTAATATATTGCTTATAGTTGCTTAATATATTGTTACTGTCAGTAAAAAAAATGGTAACTATTCATGATAAGTACAATCATTCTTAATTTCAAATAAAATTTATTAGAACAGAGATTATTTCAATGTAAGTTGGGACCATTTCAGCTGTTATTTTCAAATTATGTAAAAATTAAAAACAGAAAAGTGGACATACAAGGTTCTGTCTCAGCAGGGACCGTATGAATTTATGTGTTTATTCCTACAAATCTAAACTTCAAAGACATGTAAAGTAGTTGGACCTACCTCTGTGTGATATTAAAATAAACTATACTGTACAAGTGAGTTCTACTTGAAAAAAAATTAAACTGTACCTGTTCATAGATCTGTTTTAGGAACTGAATCTCATCCACCAGTCTATCCAGCATAGCCTCTAGCTCTACCTTAGTTATGAATGCCTCATCAGCATCCTGCAGTGCACACCAAAAATATGAAAATTAATCACACTGCATGATTTATATTTAGTTATTGCTAAAAGCATATATTTGAGTACAGAAAAGCTCTGATAAAAAGTAACTGTTCGATCTGAGGTTCATCAGATCTGTCGCACCTTCTTAATGAGCACAAAGTTGTTCTCGCACTCAGTGCGCTTGTTGATCTCCACTTCATACCTGAGAGGCAGACACACATTAAAGATAATATAACATGAACATATTCAAATAACACAGCAACATAACAAGTCAAGCTTGGCTCTCCCTTATTCTAAGTTCCTGTCTGGGATAATGAAGTCCAGCATATTAACATTGTCCCAAAAATGATCAAAAATCTCCACAGTGGTGACTTATGGAAGGTGTCATAAACATTCTAAACTTTCAATGGAAGGTAATAGTTTTACTGGTCAGTACATAGTAAATTGTTTCACACTGTAGAGAGTGATTATTTTCAAATGATGTAGAAAATAGAACAGCGGAAAATAAATAGGATACATGTTTTTCAATGGACAATAATGACATGCCTCTCCAAAACACAATTCATGTACTTATATGTCATTTTGATATACTATTTGTCTAATTCCTTTTTACTTTGTTTTGAAATCCTCCACCAAGCCCTTCATGTTGCTGAGGTCAGACTCCAGACGAAGTCTCTGACTATCAAAGCCATCCAGCTGTCTGCGCAGGTTAGCGATATAGGCCTCATACATGTTGTCAATGTTGGAGCGGGTGGTGGTCTTTTCCTGTAGAAGACTCCACTTGGTCTCCAACATTTTGTTCTGCTGCTCAAGGAATCGCACCTACAGAGGAGCATCAGATAAACATTTATAGATTATAATGGATAGTGGTTCTCAGTTCTATTAACTGAAACCCATAATCTGCAATTTTGTTTCATTCCAGTTCTATGTATGTAGCCTCATACTGATATCTCCAAATTTAAATGCAGTGAGCATAAAATATTGGCCTATTTTTTAAAAAAGATTCTTCATGCTATAAAAACTAAACTGATAGCTGATCTGGTCTATTGCCTCTGAATGTGTACTTTTATACATCACTATATACATGACCTGTTCAGTTTACAACAAGACCACCACCTCCACTTTTCCCATTTAGTATCCAAAAAGCAGGTATTTGAGAAGTACAAATCAGGGCGGCATGGTGGCGCAGCAGGTAGTCTCCCCGTGTCCGCGTGGGTTTCCTCCGGGTGCTCCGGTTTCCTCCCACAGTCCAAAACACATGTTAGTAGGTGGATTGGCGACTCAAAAGTGTTCGTAGGTGTGAGTGAATGTGTGTGTGTGTCTGTGTTGCCCTCCAGGGTATAATCCCGCCTTGCACCCAATGATTCCAGGTAGGCTCTGGACCCACCTAAGCGGTTACAGATAATGAATGAATGAATGAAATCAAGGATCAAAATTAGAGTAAATGAGAGTCAGATGAGCAGGCTAACCAAGCTGAGTATGAGGTAAATCCGTGTTAAAGTTAGGATACGTGTAGGTTGTGGGTTATGGATGAAACTATAACCACGAAACTATAATTTATTCGTGGAATGGATTTACTCTTTCACACAGATCTCAGTGTGGAATCTGTTATCTCATGGTCATACTGTGCTAACTGGGTGTGAATTGGTTTTATGGTTGAATAAATTCAGGAGAAATGAGTGTGAACAAAAGCATGCATGAGTGTTGCTTTGAAGCTGATAGTGAACATATATGAAGACATAGCCGGGGGGGTTTATGACTGATCGTGAACATTAGCCCTTTAGGTGGGTCGTACAATAGTACAAGGTGTGGGAAAGCTACACAGTGTTAAAATTCAAAAGCCATTAACAATCAATAATTGGAAGGAAATCAGATACAGTGTATCAGAGCAATTATAAGTTGATGCCATTCTGCTAAAATGAAAACTACTAAAATAATGATTTCAATTTCTCCATTTAGCTTCTTTCCTAGCCATTTTTTTCCCTTTGAACCGAAGCTATTAACACAGCCCTGCACATTTCTACACAGTTAAAATCAAACAAATCTCTGCTGTGTTAGGATCTGAGCTCCATTCAGTTATCTGTCAAAAACAAATCAAGGAAGCTTTGTAAATACAGTATTGCATTGCTTCAGCACTGTTTCATATATACAGCTAAAGCCATTTTCCTGTCATTTACAAAAGACTGAGGATGATGGTTCTGTAATATAAACACTGTCACTGCCAAATAAAAAGGTTTTATCTCCAAACTTCATGTTTTCATGAGAAGGAGTAACTATTCCACATAAATATACAAAAGATATGAGAGTGACCATTATATAATGTAGTTATGTTAATTTGTAATGTTATGAATGTCCTGGTTAATATTCCCTCTGCTGAGGTAACTCTCAGTGTGTTTGTCTCCAGCTTGACTTTACCAGGTGTGGATTCAGAGCTGGACATCAATAATCAGCAGTAAGTTTTAAGTGGGTTAAACAGTGCACATTTAATGCTGTAGAACTGAATACAGCATCATCTTACACATTTCCTTCTCATATTTTTATTGTGGATAAACACATTACATCATGCAATTAGTGCAAGTGACAGACCCTAATGAGAGCAGAGAGTGCCAAAATATGAATTTCTTTTTAAATAAAATGTTACATACCCACATGCCTTAAAATATTTATTTGCAGAAATATGCTTATAAAAACTTAAAATTCGAAAACCACATTCTTATTACTAGAAATGAGAAAAACAGTCATGCCTTATCGATGAAGGAGGCAAAGCGGTTGTTGAGGGTCTTGATCTGCTCTTTCTCTTGAATTCTGATGGTTTGGATCTCAGGGTCAATCTCTAGGTTCAGCGGAGCCAAGAGGCTTTTGTTGACTGTGACTGCTGTCACTGGAAGGCCCACAGTGTGTCCAGCACCCCAAACAGCCCCACCATGGTGACCCAAAACAGTGGCGCGAGTATTGTAGGTCCTGGTGAAGGGGGTTGATTCTCTGTAGCCATAACTGTTATGGGAGATGGATGAGAAAGACCTCGTTGTTTTCTTCATGCTGGACATCATTAAACACCAGAACAGAAAGCTGATAGAATCTGAAATGAAGGGTGTTCAGTGTAGAAAATTCTGATGGAGATGGAGAAGGGGGGATCTTCCACATTCATTTATCAAAGAGAAGGTGGAGTTTAAAGCCAGCAGATTGGTCGATTCTTTAGAAAAGAGGGTGTGAATTAGAGGGAAATATCATCAGTGTTACACATTAACCACATTAACTGAAGATAGCAGCAAAGACAGACCTCAGATCTTACATAATTGCTTGCTGTTTTGTAAAATTTTGTCTCAGCAGGGTTATAAATTCAAATATTGCATTATGATTAATACATGTCAGTGTAAACCACAGTGTTAAGGAACATTCTCACTGGGGTTTACATCAATACAAGACTATCAGGGTTAAAAAAAAATCTGGGATAAAAATGCTATTACATGAAGCAATACTGTTGAACCTTTATTTACTTAAACAACCTTCTCTAATATGTGCAAATCTGAAAACAACAAGTAGGAAAGGTGTATGTATTGATGAGATTTCACAATTAACACACCCTCAGGATGACCTTCAGTATTGTCTTAGACCTGTGTAAATGTTTAACCGATTAGTGTGTTAGAACTACAGTGTGAAATCAGACTCTTCATTTTTCATTCATTTTATTATATCTTCATTTAGACCAAGTCTACAGCACCACTGAGTGAGAATGCCCATATTTTTGTGATTTTGTGGAAAAGTAATGTTTGGGGTTTTAATAAGTCTCTTTGCACAAAATACTTTTGCGAAGATAACCATTGTAACTGCTGTTGTTTCAGGCTGTAACCACCACAGTAAGATTGTCAGAGGTAGACTTATGCTAAAAGAAATGACTGCTTCACTTAATTCTAACTTCATGAAGTGTTTGACTAGAACATTTATGATTGTCCATCAAGTTTCAAAATATGTAAAAGTATTTATTGTAGGTTTCTCCTTTAAAACATACATTACCAGAGTACAAACCGGATTCCAAAAAAGTTGGGACACTAAACAAAATTGTGAATAAAAACTGAATGCAATGATGTGGAGATGACAAATGTCAATTTTTTATTCGTAATAGAACACAAATCACAGATCAAAAGTTTAAACTGAGAGCATGTAACATTTTAAAGGAAAAATATGTTGATTCAAAATTTCATGGCATCAACAAATCCCAAAAAAAGTTGGGACAAGGCCATTTTTACCACTGTGTGGCTTCCCTCTTCTTACAACACTCAGACATCTGAGGACAGAGGAGACCAGTTTCTCAAGTTTAGAAATAGGAATGCTCTCCCATTCATGTCTAATACAGGCCTCTAACTGTTCAATCGTCTCGGGCCTTCTTTGTCGCACCCTCCTCTTAATGATGCACCAAATGTTCTCTATAGGTGAAAGATCTGGACTGCAGGCTTGCCATTTCAGTACCCGGATCCTTCTCCTACGTAGCCGTGATGTTGTGATTGCTGCAGAATGTGGTCTGGCATTATCCTGATGAAAAATGCAGGGTCTTCCCTTAAAGAGATGACGTCTAGATGGGAGCATATGTGGTTCTAGAACCTGAACATAGTTCTGTGCATTAATTGTGCCTTTCCAGACATGCAAGCTGCCCATGCCACAAGCACTCATACAACCCCATACCATCAGTGATGCAGGCTTCTGAACGGAGCGTTGATAACAACTCGGGTTATCCTTGTCCTCTCTGGTCCGGATGACATGGCGTCCCAGTGTTCCATAAAGAACTTCAAATCGTGACTCCTCTGACCACAGAACAGTCTTCCATTTTACCACACTCCACTTTAAAAGACCCCTGGCCCAGTGCAAACATCTGAGCTTGTGGAGCTTGCTTAGAAATGGCTTCCTCTTTGCACTGTAAAGATTCAGCTGGCAACGGCGGATGGCACGATGGATTGTGTTCACTGACAATGCTTTCTGCAAGTATTCCTGAGCCCATTCTGTTATTTCCTTGACAGTGGCATTCCTGTTTGAAGTGCAGTGACGTTTAAGGACCTGGAGATCACGAGCATCCAGTAGAGTTGACCCTTGATCCTTAAGCATAGCAATTGTTCCAGATTCTCTGAATCTTTTGATGATGTTATGCACAGTTGATGATGATAACTTAAAAGTCTTTGCTATTTTACACTGGGTAACACCATTCTGGTATTGCTGCACTATCTTTCTGCGCAACAATGGTGGAATTGGTGATCCTCTTACCATCTTGGCTTCAAAGAGACACTGACACTCTGAGAAGCTCTTTTTATGCCCAATCATTTTGTCAATTGACCTAATTAGTGTCAATTGGTCTTCCAGCTGTTCGTTATATGTTCAATTTCCTTTTTCCATTTACTTATTGCTACTTGTCCCAGCTTTTTTAGGATTTGTTGACACTGTGAAATTTTGAATCAACATATTTTTATTTAAACATTACATTTACTCAAATGAAACTTTTGATCTGTCATCTATGTCCTATTATGAATAATATATTGACATTTGCCATCTCCACATCATTGCATTCAGTTTTTATTCACAATTTGTTTAGTGTCCCAACCTATTTGGAATCCAGTTTGTAGAAACGACAGCATCTCTGTTCTCTCAGGTGAGTGGAGCATCATAATGGTATTGAAGCTGTAAATATAAGGTGAAAATACAAGTGTTTAAGTGCTTTCAGAATGTGTAAATGTGAATTTATAGAACATTGTGCAACATACAATAAAATATATCTTCAACATTTAACCCATCTGTGGCAATGAACATGAACACACACGCACACAAACACTAGGGGCAGTGATCTCACAAACAGAGTGGCAGGCAGCAGTTGGAGGTTAGATGTCTTGCTGATGGGCTGTTGAGGCCCAGGGCTAATCAGAGGCCTTCCAGTTCCAACTACCTGTGTACCTGTGCTTTTGGCAGGTACTGAAGTGCTTAGTACTGGAATACAGCATTCTGGGTCCATGCTTTAAACAAATGCTCAGTTGCGTCATACCCACATTTACTATCCTGGACCCATGTCTTGAGCAGACACACACACACTTTGTGCTGGATTCAAGTTTGGTGCTTGATACTCAGGTTTAGTAAATCAAGTACACTTTTCTGGACCCATGACTTTGTTCTTTGATTGTCAAATGTAATGGTGGGATTACTCCTCTTCATGTCTCTACATATACTGTGTTTACCAAAATTACACATTCTTACCTTATCTGTACACATTCATCTTCTGTAAGACAACCTATCCATGGCTGAAGTGATGTCGACACCATACCTGTTGCTAGGCAGCATCTGCCATAACCTGGTGAGCATTAACAAAGTACAGGAGTAGACTTTTACAGCAAAGAAGCTAAAGATCAAAGTTCAGTTTGGGTGTGTCAGTTATTTGTCCCTATAAACTCTAAAAGTATCTATTAACACATCCACCCACAGTTTTTTTCTTTTCTGCTCTGATCTTTGTTCTTCTGGTGGTATGTTTATCACCGGATCTCACAGTCTGTTTGAAATAAAATGAAAGCTATATCCATTTAAATATATGTGAATAGATTTTTTCACTCTTTACCAATGCAGTATATATTATACCCATATTTTCAATTTTGGCACAAAAACTGAATCCCCAGACAAGTACCTTTACAAAGGGACTTAAAATCTTAATCCTCAAAGTAAGGAAGAGTAACAAGATTATATTCTAAGCAACTAAGCATTTTAACTTGGTAAGATCGTTATTGGCAGCTATTATATTATATAAAAAATTAAAAACTGCAGGTTTTGTTACAACAGCAACAGCTAGTTTGTGAAAAAAGGTCATTTACAATTATCACATTTAAATTGTGAAAAGTAAACAAGTTCAATCTTAATCCAGAAATGTCTCATTAGTATAGTGTTGACCATATGCATTTGGTGAAAATGTTATTAGATGAAGACGCAGAATATGAGCTTCAATGTAAGGTTCCACTCAATGTTGATATCAATGCCCTTTTGATACATAAACCTCTCACTCTAGAGAACTGATATTTCTGACTATTGTACTGTACTATTGTATGCATAAGGATGAACGAATTAATTAACTAAGTACATTAATTCCATTCATTTCAAAAGAAATGTTACAAAAACAGGTGCCAACCCATTTTTGGACCTACAGTTACACAGTTGAATTTCTAATTAACAAGCCATTCCAAAGCTGAGGTACATGTCTTAATACAGGAAGATTAAATATGCAGAAAAGGCTTCCAGGTCTAAATTTGAAAAACACAACTAGAGGCCCATGAGTTACTCCTATTAGTGCAGGCATTGCACCACTAGAGGGCAGCAGATCTGCCAATAACCTTCAGCTGTCTTTCAGTCAATAATTCAGTTCTGTGCATACAGCGCCCCTCAGTGGGTGCGAACAGTGCTGCAATTCGTTTTAGATTTCCTCTAGTCAGCAGAAGTAACAACAAATCTCTTCTGAACCAAGTTTAAAAGCTTCGTTTTAATGAATCGAGTGCACTAGATATCAAGCTACAACAACTTTCAAATAGCAATCTGAGCTGTGGTATTAAAGTTTAGGTAACAAGAGTTTAACATACCAAAATGTAGTTCTAAATAATTCTAATAATCTTTACTCTATACTTTGTTGAAAATTAATATTATATTATTGTTGTTGTTCTTTGGACTACATAGATATAAATAATAACAGTAAACTATTGATGAAAAAAGTGATTGCACAATTTAAATAGTTCCTCTGAATTGTTTGTGTGTTGCTAGGTGGTTACTACTGTGTGACTAAAATGACTAAGATTTGGTTGGGTGGTTGTTATAGTATAAACAGACATTAAAATAGGTTTCTATAGTATCCAAAATGGTTATTGTGATGTTACAAACTGCTGCTATATCTACCACGTTTTTGAGGTAGAAGTGATTGTTATGAGGTTTTTAGCAAAACCAAGTCAAATGTATTTGCATAGCAATTTTTACAACCTGATGGTGTCATAAAACAACTTTACAGCTTTAAAAAAAATTTTAATGAAAATCCCCAGGTGAGCAAGCCAAAGGAAACAGTGGAAAAACTCCCTCAAACCTGGAGGATGAAACCTTGGAAGAAACCAAGACTCACAAGGGGTACCCATCCTCCTCTGGTCAAACAAATTATAAACAATATAGGTTTACTTTAAAACTGGAAGCTACCTTGGAATCGGTATAGATATTGGAAGTCTTTAGTAAAGGTCTGTGCTTAATCAGTCCCATCAAATATCCAGAGGCTGCTGCAGGGTTACAGTGTTGCTATGATCTAGGTTGTTGTCATGGTGTTGTTAGGCAATTGCTATGGTATCTCATGTAGTTTTTTTGGATGTTGCTAAGATACTATGTTATTTCTAGTGGTTGCTATGGAGGCTAAATAGTTGCTTCTGTAGTTTAGGTTGTTGCTTGGGATCACGAAAAACAGCCAAAGACTGTTAAAGTGGTATAATCTTACAATTGATCAATAAAACAATCAATAGATTAATAATTAGCAACAAATCAGTGGCATGTTTAGAGAATCACTTTTATGGAATTCTTCTAATTATATTAAAAATACCTCCACATTCTTTTATATTCTACAACAAACACAATATAGCTAATAAAAAAGGAATCCTAAATGTAAAATACTAATTTTACATGTAAAAATACTAATCTTCAGAGGACTAATCTTCAGATGCCTTCTGTTTTTTACTTGCCTACTGACTCTCATGTTTCAGACAATGCTCTCTCCATGCTGTGGCTGAAAGGGTAGAATTACAGTCAAGATTCGAGACTCCAAAAACCCCAATAAAATAAGCTCCACTGAAAGCAGCTGCCAAGGACACAGTCTTGTCTCACGAAAGTCTGCATTAACTACGCAGTTTGAACTGATTCCAGCATTCTTTCATTTCAAGAGGAGAAAAGGCTCAGGCTGAAATCTGCATGACTTCCTTTTTCTCGCTGGTATGCGTGTGCTGTAGGGTTTGTAGGGGAGTACTGTGGTTCAACATAACTTCTCTCTAGAGTGTGACTCACAGTTCTGCCATTTCCTCTCTTTCTATCTCATTCATTCTCTCTTCCTTCTCTCTCTTCCCTCTGTGTGGCTCCAGTGTCTACTTTTAATTGTGGTGAAGCATTCCTATGTGTGTGGGTTAGGCTGGTATGGGCTCTGTGTCAACCACATAAGTGCACTGTTCATATCTCACTACTTCTCCATTTTGACATATATAAGTCTATGTATTGCAAGCAAATTTAGAACATGTCTTCTTAAATAAACACAGTATATAATTTATGAAATTCAATGTACTTTATATTGTTACATACAATAAATTACTTGTATCTTTAAAAATGGAAAAATACAATTCTACAACAATATTTTTCAGTTGTCCAATTAAATGTTCTAGTCTGAAGTACAAAGTACACTGCGCACACTGACACTAATTATAATGGTTTGGACAAAGGCTCCACAGAATAAGGCAGCAATGAGAATGAATGAGTACAAATGAATCACATGAAAGGAATAGGGAAAAAGAAAGAAAGTCTTCTTTAAGTTCTCACCACACACACTACCCTGAAGGACACTGCTGTGAATCAGCCTCAACTGTTAAAGCTTCCCTAAGTCATATGATGTGATGAAGAGCTTGGTAGTCAAAATATTAAAGGTTGTTCCCAAAAAACAGGCATGTTTCTGTCTATATATTATAATTCTATATTGTATTATGTATATGTATTTATATGCATATATTCTCATATATTACTTATATTGTATATACTTACTTATTATATATACTTTTTTGCATGTGAAACCTACTATTTTTAGGGAAGATGATTTTTTATTTTTTATTTTTTTTTTGTCATGGGTTAAAGTCCTGTAATGAGGAGAGGTATCTAGTGGGTGAACTGAATATGATGTGAGGACATTCGGTTTACTCTAAACTTTCTGATTTTTGCCAACATTCCATAAAGCCCATTGTGTTTAGAAATTGTGGATACGAAAGAACAGATCAGTCTTTATATTTCTCAGCAGAGAAAGAGAGAGATCTGCTTTCAGATGTGTTTTATGTAAACTTCTCACATTTCCTAACCTGGGTGTGTTAGACATTTGACTATGCTGTTACATAGATCACACAGATATTTGAATGACTTCTTATTTATAACACAACAATGCACAGTTTGAGATTGCTGACACATTGTATAGGTGTTCAATGTGTAATATTAAGAATAGGTTCACACGGTCCAGATATACTCTCCAGTCTGCTCACACAGCGAGTTAACCATGGTTTGTGTGCCATTTTTGGGCAAATTGAAATGTTATCAGTTTTTAGCTTTTATCAGTCTTTATTTTTAGACCTAGCATCACATAATTAGACAACTATGTCTGGGCTGGGCACTATGTAAGCCAAACTGATGATGTTTTTTTATGTTTATTTTATTTATTTATTTTATTTTTTTTTTTGCAGGAGCAGTCACAGTTCTCATTTAGTCCATATTCAAAAAACTTCTAAATGCATGATCAGTCCAACTGATTTTCAATGTATCGATATAGGACATAAATACGTGTATGATTTTAATTAGTGTGTATATAGATGAATAGTTCAAATGTTTTTATTTTTTTGACTGGACAAAAGAATGAATTTGGGGTTTAAAAAGGGATCCACATACAAAATAGTGTGCAGTTTCCCATGATGTCCTGATGCAATGGAATATTTAAAATGCTTTAAAAGCAAGAACTACAGTGTTGCAATGCACATAATATGCACAATGTTTCGTTTATACAGTGTATGTGGACAAGTAGTGGTAATAGATATTGTTCAGAAATATTAGAATATTTCCCTCTTAGCCTTGTTACCAGCTACTCTTGTGCTATTGCTACAAAACTTGCCATTATACTGAACAACTCTTTTCCTGAAGTTTAGTGGCAAGCTGGGTGTGTTAGCAGTGTCAGTCATGGATGCTACTTAAGTAGCACTAACATTTGTAAATGATTGGACATGTAATGCAGCAGTTAGTAATTTGGAGCAGCTGGTTAATAAGTCTTAAGTGTGTGTTCAGTTGCTAATGAAAGGGTAAATATGTAGATAGACAGACAGACAGACAGACAGACAGATAGAGACAAATTTATAGACAAAGAGAAAGGAACAGCGAGTGGTGAAGAGAGTGTAGCAGTCAGGGCATGACATATGAGAATGTGGGCAGGGCCAGCTGAAGAGGAAAGAAAAAAGTTTGGGGATGTGGGAAGGGACCTAGCTGACCAGAGTGTGTTTGAATGTGAGGAAAGGAGGGACCCAAGTAGTGGGCAGAGTATAAAAGGTTGCACTGCACAACCCACAGCTCTCGAGACCTTGTCTTTGCTCCAGAGTGCACAAGTTTCCTGTCACCATTTCCTGCATCCCTCCATCACCATGAGCTACTACACACCTATGTCTTCTCATGTGTCCTTCACCCGCTCCGTACCCGTGGCGTACCGAGCCATGAGCACGTATGGAGGAGCAGGAGGTGAGGGAACCCGGATCTCCTCTGTTTCGTCCTATGGGACCTTGAGGTCTGCTCCTCTGGGAGGCTCCATCTCCTCCAGCTCAGCCTTTAAGGTGAGCTCTGCGGCCTCTGGGTCTGGGTCCCTCCGAGCAGCCGCAGGCACAGGAGGGCATACGTTGGGAGATGAGAAGGGCCAAATGCAGAACCTAAATGACCGTCTGGCCTCCTACCTGGCCACAGTGCACAAGCTGGAGAAGGAGAACAGTAAGCTGGAGAAGAAGATCCGAGAGGCCATGGAGAAGGCAGGACCAGACATGAGAGACTACAGCAAGTACAACGCCATCGTGGATGACCTGAGGAAGAAGGTAAGAGTTGCTGCAGGAAGAAGGACAAAACCTCCATTCATATCATTCCAGCACCTGTGATAATGAAACACAGATACTGCCATAAAATAAAATGCTATGACATAATTATACATACAAAAGACATCTCATTTGAAAATAAAATCTATTGTGGTATAATACAAATATAAATGCAGAGCACAGCTACACTTTTGAATGGCATCCATAAAATGTTGATTTTTCATAAAGGATACTACTGTATTACAGAAATAATACTCAAGATATGGCCACAAATGTATATGTAGCATTTTAAAATTAAACCATTTAATATATCACAGGCAGAAGGTAATGATTAGCATAAACCAGTGAGAGACTTTACAGTGCGTGTAAAGAAAACAATAATTTTCACTTATATGCATTTAACAAACACCCCGAGCCACAAACCTACACAACGTAATAGTGTGAGAAATTTTAAAACCTTTTTAAATATGTTAAATCTCTTTGTCTTTTCCTGATGTTCAAGGCTGGGGTATTTTTCCCAATTCTTTTGCACAGACTAAGAGACATTAGTAGAAAAGGGGTTCTCAAGTTTCATGCCTTTGAATGGAGGGAGGGGCACATGGCCTTTTTCATGCTTTGTCTCCCTTGCATTTCTCCTTCTGTTATTCCTAGCCATTCTATGTCATTCCATTCTTAAAGGACACGTCCACAAAGCTGCTGATGTTGGTCATGTGTTTTAAGGTTGGGGTTGCCAAGGTGATGGGCACAAACAAGCTGAATGTTTGTGAGCATTTCTAGAGCATTTGCAAAATTTTTCAATGGCCAGAAGCTCCAACACCCCAGTCTCTCTGTGACTCAGAGTCATAATGCAAAGCAGATGTGGAGTGATCACGCGCTCAGGCACGCACACACACACACACACACACACACACACACACACACACACACACACACACACACATTGTGACATGCAAAAGAGGAACTGCTACAACATTCAAAGCACATTTTTGAACATCCTGTTGCAGAATCCTTTCCTTATCCATATTGTTACTGTGTGGACATTCTAAACGTGATGGCAAATTTGATTTCATCAGTTATATCAGACAAAACAAATTAAGGCCCAGATATGAGCCCCGATTTGATTAAAAATATAGATAACATCACATTTTACTTTGTGATGAAGTACGGTACTGAGCTGAGGAAGACATTAATGCAGCATAGTTGTTCCTTAAGTATCATACCAGGATGTGACACATGGAAAACTCAACAGATGTTCTTAATGTGAGGAAATGGCTCATTCTTCACCTCCCCCAACACAGACACACATATATGCAAACAAATCTTCCCCAATTATTACAAAAGGTTTAAGGGGAAACATTCTTGTCCTTTCTTCTAAATTATACTGACTATAAATATGAGCCACATTCCTGTGATCTATAAGAAACATCAGCAACTTATTAAAACTCATTAACAGTCAACTGTGGAACCAATGAGAGATTGTAAAAAAGCAACCTGCATTTGTTTTTCTCTTTCTCAAATCCACTAGATATCAGATAATCACCATAAAATTTGAACATTATTACAGTCTTCTCTGTCCTAATATTCCAGAAACATATAAAAATAGTCAACAGACAAATCAGTGCTGTAATAAGCTGACTATTTTATCACATCCATCTTAACCCAGGATAAAATATATCCTAAATTTTATTGATCAAAACATCAGATGCCTGGGGCAAGAAACTGAAGATCAGGCAAGCCTAATTTTGCCAAACCACCATCTGTTACAAAGCATTTGTCCACATATACCAAAAATATATATCCGTCCTCAAGTACATGAGAGTAATTTAGTGTTCAAATTTGGTTCAAAAAATTGCATAAATGATCAAAGCATTCCCTCGGAGCCTGAAAATATAGACACTGTATTTCATAATATCTTGTCTTATTAGATTTACTTCTCACATTACTGATGTATACACTGCAAAAATGGCAGAGAAGGTTTAAGCATTTTGTTTATTGTTTTTACTAAGTACAAACAATCAGTTCAAAAGAATTATTTGTTCATGGCATTTAATTATGAATATCATTAAAATTAATGGATTAAGGCATATTTGGGCGAATTGTACTTTTTTAGTTAGTTAGGTCTGCCTGTGCCTTTTGGCAGATAGGGCAGCGAGTTGACACTATCGTTTTCAATCAGCATATTTTTGTCAGGCGATGCTAGTATACTTCAGGTCATTGAGGAATATTCTCCATCTTGTGATTTTTTATCGGCTTTATCTCGGTTTCCCTACTGTTGTACACCATTTCATGGCTGTTTTTGAGTGTCTATGGTCAAGAAGATGTTAGATGTGACCAGCTAATTTCATTTGGCTGTTTTGTGACAATTGCAGACAACTAAGCATTGTAAGAGTTCTGAAAGGTTTAATGATATTTGCATACTGCTTTCCCATTAGATATTTGATGCCACAGTGGACAATGCCCGTCTGGTTCTGCAGATTGATAACGCTCGCCTGGCTGCAGATGATTTCAGAGTCAAGTGAGTCAACACTATTCCATTCATGTTTTCTAATGTTTTTTAATGCCTATCTTTGGGAATGCATGTTCTGCACATTTTTTTTTGTTTCCTTTCTCATAACTGACCCATACCACGAGGACCTGTTCCTGTTCTAACCTTATACAGCCTTGCTAAATTCTAGCAATTTTATTTTGTTTTGCTGGCTTAGTTTATGAGAATCCCCAGCACAACACGCAAGATCCATAACCATCTGAATTGGGCCAGTGGCTGATACGTTTGGAAACTCCAGTGGAAAATGATTAACCACAATGACTAATAAAATAGGCTGTTTTTTTCCTAACCAAGACACATGCTTTTAATAAACATCAGTGTGTGTTTTGCAGGTTTGACAATGAGATGGCCATTAGGCAGTCTGTGGAAGCAGACATTGCAGGGCTGAAGAAACTCATTGATGACACCAACATTGGACGTATAAATGTTGAGAATGAGCTTGAGGCCTTGAATGAAGAGCTCATCTTCCTCAAGAAAAACCATGACAATGTGAGTTATGTTTAATTACTCTTAACACTTAATGTTTGCTGTAACTTGAAGATTGATCTATGCTCATACATTTAAACACTGTTGTAAATATAGGTGGGACAGTTAAGAATTGTGTATTATACTAGAATTTTAAACTTAGAATTTTGATGATCTTTTCCATATCATCTTTCCTACTAATCACAATTCAGCAATAATACAGGATTAAACAGAGGATGAATGCAATTAGCACAATTCTGAGGTTTTGAAAATTTGGAGCCTGTGATGATGTACAGTACCTGTGACACATCACCAAGAGAAACCATTATATGTATACTTACCTGTACTTACTCGCCTGCAGACGGGTCATGTGAGAGGGAAAAGAGTACTATCTCTTGAGTTTTACTTACCTGGTTGAAGCCATTCTCCACAGAGGGAAGGGAGAATTAGCATCTAGAAGAGGGAAAATATATTAACTAATAAATATTGATATTATGAATAAATGTAAAACATGCCATGGCCGTAATTGAATCTTGGTAAAGTTGTTAGTTCACTGTTATTTTTATTGTTTATAAAACTTGATTATCCAAGATACAATAACTTTTACCTCTTTAGGGAATGGTATATTATAGGGGGTGGGGCTACCTATATATATACCACACAAGGGTAAAAGAGAAACACTCTGCTAGACCGTAGCGAGAGAACATAATCTAAGTGTATATAATAAGACTCAATTGACTTTGTTGTCATTATCCTTTTTTGTCTCTGCGAAACTCTTTGAGTTTCGTTTTTGTTCATTTTTTGTTGTCATGGAGCGCGCGTGTATATATTGTAAATAGTAATTTAAAGTCTGGTGTGTAAATAGAGGTGGAAGGGAACCAAAAATCGAACCCCTCTGTGTTATTTCGAGTCGACCTTACATCATCTCAGGCCTCTCGCCTGACTCTACCCATAGAGAACACCTCCCACCATTACACTTTGCGATGGTGAAGGGGTGAGCTTTATCACAGGGCCCCCTTACATTTAAAACATGTTTAACATATTTAAGCTCATTTCTTTGAATACTGCTAAACCATGTCTAACATACTGTTATCTTCTTTAGGAAGTCGCAGATCTGCGTAATCAGATCGCTCAGTCAGGTGTGCAGGTAGATGTAGATGCTCCAAAGGGGCAGGACCTGTCTCAAGTGATGGAGGAGATGAGGGAAAACTATGAAAAGCAGGCAGTGAAGAACGCAGAGGAACTCAAAATGTGGCATGAGAACCAGGTGCAGTACTGTGTCCACTTACCATGAGTCCAGCTTTTGTTTAACAATGAGAAAAAAATATTGATTACAATTCTCTCTCTCTCTCTCTCTCTCTCTCTCTCTCTCTCTCTCTCTCTCTCACTCTGTAGATTTCTGAGTTACAAGTGGAAGTGACACAGAACACAGAAGCATTACAGGGAGCTCAGATGGAAATTAATGACTTGCGAAGACAAATCCAGACTCTGGAGATAGAGCTAGCATCCCAACAAGGCCTGGTACTGCTACAAACAAAATACACATAGCCATACAAACATAAATGAACACAGATATTAACTCCACTAGAAACAACCATACTCAAGACAAATTACATGGTCAGCAATGCCACTGATGTCCAGACTCACCCACACTACAGACTAGACACTCAAACACAACATTACCAAACTAGACTTTTCTTCAAACAAGACCTGGTATTAAAAATCCACAAAACACAATGATTACATGGGTGTGTATGCAACATTTCTCAGTAACATTGATAACTCTAGTGGTTGAGATTAAACTACTGTAGATTTATAGAGATTTAAAGCTTTTCTTCAAAGTGATGGCTGTAGTAACCAGGGAATCCAAATGTAGACACAAGATACAATTATATAAGTTTTATGCATTGTCCAAGAGAAGTAAACTTACTGTATACTTGTGTGACTTCTATACACTCTTTAAAATGATGGCATTTCAAAGGGTCCTTTATTAAAGAAAATGGTTCTATATAGAACCCAGGACCCTTGAATAACCTTTTACATGATTAAAGGGTTCTTTTCATCATAAAGGAGTTCTTCGTGTTGATGGATAGAGTGCTCTAGATGGTTTGATATAGCACCTTTCAGGATAGGGGTCTCAATGGCACCAAGAAGAGTTCTTCTATTGTTAATGTCAAGCTTGTTACAATAGAAGAACCATTTTTGCTGCCATACACAACCCTTTTCTAAAAGGTGCTAAATAGGTGCTATATCATCCTCATTCACATACTTCATCAATCTAACATCTGAAAGTCTTAAAGTATAAGGCCCTCAAATCAGGGGTGGAGCAGTGGAACTGCTGTAATGTCTGTTGCAATCCTATTGGATGGCTTAACTATAAAACTGGAAGACTTAAAGGAACAGGATATAAGATTTGTTTTTTTTTTTATTCCTGGTGCTCTTCGTAGTGTAATTCATCTTTACAGCACTATAAAGAAATCAATGGTGAGGTGGTAGGAGTGGGAGTGCTTTCCTGCCCTTCTCCAAAACTTACATAGTGCATTTTCTGCTGTACTGAGAGGCTCTATGCTCCAATTGCAGCTCAGTGGAGCATCACAATAATTTTGAAGCTGTAATATTAGGGGGGTTTTTTTTACAGAGAGATGAAAATGATTTTTTATTAAAAATAAATGGTAAATGACCTCTTGCTATAATGGTTAGTAAAAACATAATTTGTATTACTAATTGTCACCAACTCAATATTATAATTGCTATTGATTTTTTTTAAATGTACCAATGCAACTTTATTTCAGAAAGCATCTCTGGAGGACACGTTACGGAGCACAGAATTACGAACAAATGTGGAGATGGAGAAATTCAACACCATTACCCTACAGCTGGAAGCAGAACTGGCCCAGTTGAGGGCAAAGATTACTGAACAGGGTCAGGAGTATGAAGCTTTGCTCAACATGAAAATGAAACTTGAGGCTGAGATTGCCACCTACAAGACCCTTTTGGATGGAGGAGATTTTAAGTGAGGAACCAATAATATGTTTTAATTTAGCTTGATGCACCTAGTAACTGCGGCTCTCTGACTCTATTCTACGTTTCTGCTTTCTTTTGTTCTCCAGGCTTCAAGATGCACTTGAGGCTTGAATCTGAGACCAGATATTTAGGGTGAAGAGGAGATGGGTGACAGGGTCAAAACCACAAAAAAAAATTATCTCATTTCAGAATGTGAAAATCTGCCTGAATCTGTGAGAAAAATGTCATCTTTTTCAAGCATGTGCATGTACTTCACATGTTTCAGTGAAGTTATAATCATTTAAATCACTTTAAAGTGAGACATTAAAATAAAAACCATTTTCTGAAATAAAAGAGTATTTGTGTTGCATATATATATATATATATATATATATCCTGCTCCAGGTGACTGTCTGTGAGGAGTTTGGTGTGTTCTCCCAGTGTCCATGTGGGTTTCCTCCGGGTGCTCCAGTTTCCTCCCACAGTCCAAAAACACACGCTGGTAGGTGGATTGGCGACTCAAAAGTGTCCATAGGTGTTAGTGAATGTGTGTATGTTGCCCTGTGAATGACTGTCAGATTTTTGCTGCCATCTGGTGGGATTAGCTTGCAGAATGCTCTTCAAATTACTGGTGTACATTAGAACATTTTTGCCATACTTATACAAGTGCCTTTTTGACCTGCAGTGCAAATCAAAATGGCAAATTAGACAGAACATTTGAAAAAAAATACTAAAAACAAATAAGTAAATAAATCAGTTAGGTGTTCCTAATCCAGGGATCATTCAGAGTATGAATATACAGCTATGAAATTATATTTAATTATTTATTTTAAATAGATATTGATACTTAATACGTAATATATTTTAATGACCACAAACCAAATTATACAATATTAACACAATACAGTTGTATTTACTGTTGTTTTCATCATAAAAATAAATAATAATTTGGTGATAGTTTGGTGATATTTCCACATTAAGAAATCTGAAACAGCACAAATAAGTCAATATTACCCACCTATGGGTCAGGAATAGAACAATCCTCATTTTTGGTTTGTGCTTTTCAAAGTTTGGGGTTCTTTCTGTTGAGAGAGAGAGAGAGAGAGAGAGAGAGAGAGAGAGAGAGAGAGAGAGAGAGAGAGAGAGAGCATACTAGATAATTTAAAGACTGGAGAGCTAGCAAATGGTGAGGAAACAGACAGTAACTGTAGGATTAAAAGTGTAAGCTCTGTGAATTTTTGAAGAAAATGAGGAATGTGTTGCTTAGTAGCCTGAAGGTGGAAGATGAAACTGACAATTCAAGAACATGCTGAACAATGCCAATATTACCTCTGTAAACAAACCATTGAAGCTTGAACTAAATTTGTAAATATGAACATTGCGAATAAGAAGCAAGTCATCTGCCCCATAAGATGACATTTATGGCGGAAGAGAAAATTGATAAGGAAGATAACATCAGCTTCACCCAGTGAAACATTTAGGTGGAAATGTAAAGGCAAAAATAAACAAAAAACCTTGTGGCTCGTTTTTTTTTTTCTTTTGCTAGCATATAGACATTTTAAAGAAATGATGAAAACATTCCTGTGTAAATAGGTTGATTATTGCACATTCATTTTAGCTATGACGTTGAAAAAAGTTCTTGAACTCTTCTTGTGCACATTCGTGTAGTTTTAGTTTTCCTCAACCTGGCAACCCCCATGAGTTTCGAGACAAGGGAAGAGGGGGAGTAGACAGACAGCTTTCTATATTGTTTTGAATTTGGACTGCAGTATCCATTTGAACACTTCCTTCACAGCGCCTTCACGGATGAAAACTGAAAAAAGAAAACCTCAGGTTTGTTACATTGACTATCCAGCTATTAATAAAGAATGCATCTTTAATATTATTTCTGAATTGTTCTGAGGTGCCACCTAGAAGAACTTACCACCTACAGGGTCTAGCTGGCATTGTAACCCACAAAGTTGTTATAAGGCCTGTCTATGAACACCACCAAAAATATATACATATTTTAACAAATAATAATAAAGGGGAAAATCACAAAAAAATGTTCAGAATGAAAACAATATCAGTTGAGTTGACATGGCTGATCCCAACAGAAATAAAACAGAGGAGCTCCTGTTAAACAAAATATGCCAGAACCCCATGGACAATCAATGAATCAATAAAATATATATCTCTGAATAAATTTGAAAAAAATTTAGTTGTTACAGTGACAGCAGTGATAAGGTGATTAATAGTTTATAGTAGGCCTCAAATCCATAAGGAATGCTTTTTAAAGGATCAAAATGTTCTGGCATTTAACACAGCAGATTCAGAAACATATATAGAATGCAGGTTCTGTAAAATGGCACTATACTTTGGGGCTGTAGGAGACCTCTTATGTGGTAATTTGTAACATTGTTTGGGCTTGAAACCCTTTCCTCAAGTGGATAAATGTGATAACTGCAAAAGTAACGTAAGAGATTTCTGAAGAGAATGTTGTGAAGGACATTTTTTTCTGAGGATGTAAGTAAACGATCTATTAATTGTCATCATCTCTTCATCACTCTAGACCTCTCTCATATACTCACATGCCTTGCCCATCATCCAGGACCTTTTTATGAGCTGTGTGATGTAAATAACCTATGTGATGTAAAGATATAAGATGTGGTTTTAAAAACCATGGTGTCTGGAGCAAAGACACTGTGTTATAGACCATTTCATTTCCTCCCGACTTTACCAAAAATCTTTTATCTGGAAAATAATTGAACAGGTCAAACATATAAAGATCAGTAAGGATTTCAAACATACAACCAGTGTCTTGCAGCTACGGCTTATAAATGAGACAAGGAGTCATTGTTGTGTTGCTTCTAGGGGCATTCTTTTTCCATGGGCTTAAATACTTTCAAGCAAAATAGAGGACGGGGTGGGGGAGGAGTGGATGGGGGAGGGTCTGGGTATGTGTGGATGTTGTCAGTAGAACCTGAGAGGGACAATGAAATAGAGAGAAAGGAGGGAGGGAGGGAGGGAGAGAGAGAGAGAGAGAGAGAGAGAGAGAGAGAGAGTGCGAGAGAGCATGCCCTAGACTGAAAATACACTGGAAATATAGGACTGTCAGCTCAGCTTGGAGCATTTGTGGATTGTTATGATAGAGTGGAGGTACAGGCCAATGAGAAGGTAGGGTAATTAAGTGTGTTTGTGTTCTTTGTGTGCATGTGTGTTTGTGAACCTACTGAAACACCATGTGTGAATTAAAAGCATTGTATTTTTTCCATCCGGACCTGCTTACAAGGAATAGGAATATTTTAGAGTGGGTGAATTGAATGGCAATTTTTTTTTTCTTTTAGTCTTGAGTTTGTAAGCATAGACAGACAATGGACAGATCAGTTCATGCACCAGGAACACTAAGACAAAGTCCAAAGCTTAGAATTGCACGATAGTAAAACTGTGTTGCAAAAGGGTATTGATAATGACTTTAACAGCTGAGCTTTCTGTGTGCATTCGTTCCACTAACCACTACAGCACTGTGTGGGGCAGGGGAACACTCAGCAGTACATTGGTAGCTGCACTGGTCAGCATGGTG